>NC_054825.1:90894500-91197530 GCF_018345385.1 Vulpes lagopus | reverse complement strand
TATGGCTCCCATCTAAGCAAGGGGGTAGACTTGCAATCCGCAATTAAAATCACAATTTAAAGTGTAAATTAAATAAAATAATGTTGTTTATTATTACACATTCAAACACAACTCTCATGCTGTTTTGTACTTTTAGAGAACAAAGAATATGAAAATATTTATTCCTCTGATCTAGCCAACCTGAAAATGTACTAATGTTAAAAGTATTAAAATCAGTTTTACTACAAAGAAATGTTAACAGGGAACATTAAATGCTTCATACATTTGTAGATTAGAAGATATAATTATGGGGCTGGGGTGCATTTTTTTAACTTCTCATATGGTAAAAGTGTCACAGGGCAATGTAGACTCTGGGAATATCTTACAAGTGACAAGTGAATAAAGAGTTTGTAAAGCATGAAAACTCTTAACAAAGTCTTTGTGGTCTTGAAAAGCTGAGAGGAATGGGACATCTCTAGGAAGAATAAGTTCTGGAAAGTTTTTCTCTTAGTACTATATAATCTTATAAGAGCATCAATCAATCAATCAATCAATCAATCAATAAATAAATGTAAGAGCACCAAGATGGAAAGAATAGAACTAAAAAAAAATGCATATGTTCATATATATGTAAAACTAATTATTTAATAAAATGACAACAGAGAAATACACAGTAACAAATTCATAATAAAATTCAAACAATGTATGAAGAAACTAACCAAAGTAATGGGAAGCCAAACTGTGGTTACATGTAAACCACTGCTGTATACTGAACTATACTGAACTGTTACCTATTTATTTAATCTTAGACCTACAAGGTACATAATCCAGCTCAAACACACATGTGCACATGCATACATATACATGTGTTCACATGTACACAATTCAAATAGTTAAATGAATTAAGCTGAAGTTTATATACCTAAATGAATAAAGATACAAAGTAAATGCTTTTAAAAAGAATGTCTGCTGTCACTTTTAGAAAAAGGAGAACATGAAATTTAAAACTGAAAGTATTTTGGGGCACCTGGGTGGCTCAGTTAAGCATCCGATTCAATTTTGGCTCAGGTCATGATTGCATGGTCAGGAGAGAGAGCCTGGCATCATGCTCTGCCCTCAATGTGGAGTCTGCTTGAGATTCTCTCTCCCTTTCCGTTTGCCCTTTCCCTAGCGCTCTCTCTCTCTCTCTCTCTCTCTCAAATAAATAAAATCTTTTTTAAAAATTGAGAGGTTTTTGTTTGTTTTTCTTTTTCTTTTTCTTTTTTTGTTTGTTTTTCTTAGGTAAAACACAGTTTAATTGTTCATTTTCATGCTCTGGCAGAAAGAAAATATATATATTTTGGGAAAGTTAAAAAGTTATTTGCTATGATTGTTTCCTTTTTCAATGACAAGTTTTTATCCCTCAGAGCATGATGCAGTAGACTGTCATGAAAATTACTTATGGGATGCCCATATTGACAATGGCCAAGTGGGTTCATGAGCCTAATGCCATATGCCACAGCCCCTACTGCTCCTGCTTAGTGCTACAGGAAGTAGGGGTAAGATCTAAGGGAGGGGATAAACATAACCATGGTATCTGCAAATCCATGTTCAAAAGGCTTTACTCTCTCAGCATGCATTACTGCCATCATCATTGGAAAACAAATGTGGTTTAATCCCTGGGAACTATACCAAATATCAGAAACAACAGCTATATTACAAGCTGGAAGATGCACTGCACACCAGAAAAGTATCTGCAAAAACACTAGTGTATTAGATATAAGATAGAGGTATAAATTTGTGGATGAATTCAAACAAGTTGCATAGAGCATGGCTTTTGAAAATTTGGTGGGATGAAAAAAAAACATGTCTATGTGATCTAATTTTTGTCTAGAACTGTTGGATAGGCTGGATAATGAGATAAAACTAGGGCCATGGGAAGGAAGGAAAAGAAGGAAGCAAGAAAGGAAGGTAGAAGGGAAGAAAGGATTAATATGAAGGCCTAGTGGTAAGAGACCCATGTCACACCCATCACTTCTCTTTCAGGCCTGAAGACTTCATGCTGTCTTAGACCCTAGTCTGTTCTAACAGGCCATGCTCTTAGGGCAAGGGCGGTGGTGCATCATTTTGGGTGACAGCTGGATCACCTAGCGCAGTACCTGCTATAAAGTCACATTCAATCCAAAGAGTGATAATGCAAGAACATTTTATTAGACTTTTCACAGTTCCCCTCCATGTTAGTTAAATCCAACATTTTCTTCCTCTTTAACTGTTCAAGAATATCATGGTGATTTTCTCGTTTCCAGGATTACTTATCATTGCTATTAATGCTACTGGAGAAAAAAAAAAAACTAAGGTTCTTTTTTTATAATTACTGTTATAAATGTTAAATATGTGATCTCTGCTAGTTAGAAAGATTCAAGATATAGATATCAATTATCAGGAAATAATTCCCAAAACACAATCTAAAAAGGCTGACTTACAAAAAGAAGTATGCCTTCCCAAATTATATCATTTCAAAATGAGTTTAGAAATTCCTCCCCTACCATCAGAACTCCAAAGTGTGTGAGGTGGTTACATAAGCAGACCGTCTCGCTCTCATCTGAATCTCTGTGTGCCACACATCCTGACGTGTTCCAAAATCCAGAACCTTCTGTAAGAGGAAGTGCACAAACAGTGTGAAAATAACAGCAGGCCAGTTCCTTTTCTATAATGGATGATATCTTCTTTAGGAAAATACGTCTTAGTCTTTTCTGCCTTACAGTTTATCAGTAAAACAGATACTTTTAAGAATACTCAAAACTGCCAATACTTAGAATAATTTAGATTCCCGCCCCCTCCAAAAAAAAATTTTAGATTCCCAGAATCACAGAATGTTAGTACTGGATTGGCAACGGGAGATTATCTAGTCAGTGGTTTTCAACTGCATTCTACTGAAGTGTCTCAGGGGTCCTGTAAAAGTTTGATTCAAGTTTAACTTTTAATGTATTACAAAATAAACTACCATGAAGAGTATCCCCTTTCAAATATATTACATACCAATGAAGTCTCTGAAGATCAATGCATTTTTTTCTCTTAGGTTAGCCTCTATTTTTATAAAGACATGAGAACAAACAGAGGTCTGCCTTCTTGTAACATGCTATTCAGTACACAGCGATCATGCACAGTGGCAGCTTATTATAAATGCCCTGAATGCATTTTATCTAACTTTTATGGTAGGATGTGGAATATGAGCAACATATATGTTTAAAGATTATTTTAACACTGCAAGGTGATATCATTTTAAATTATGTATCCAGTAAATCCACTTTGTCAAAACTGTGCAACTAGAAACGAAACAACAAAAAATTTCCTAGCTGTGATAAGGTATGTCAAAAACAGAGGTTGGACACCCACAGAATTCATTTCTACCAAGAAGCAGACTGTACCGGTGCTGGTTTAATTTAGCCATGATAATATCCCTGGGGATCCCCAACGGAAGGTGACCCTCAGGAGGCAGAGGTAGGAGGTTTCACAGATCATCCTTCACATCAAAGAGTTCTGCATACCTTATACTTAGTGACTTATTCCTTAATTTTGCCATTTTCTCTTAATTGTTCAATGTCATTTTGGAAGCAGTTCATTTCTTTCAAGTAAAATATATGTATTATAACCACCTCTATATTTATAGTCCTTTAATATGCTTTCCCCATAATCTGAGATCTGGAAGTTGGATGCTAAATTGTGTGCCTCATGCACAATCAAATAATCTCAGAGGTGTCCTTAAATGAATAAGATCAAGTAAGTATATACTGATGTTCATCTAAAAGTAACAACACAAATGCACAACTGTATCTGAAATCAAAGAGGTTGTTTGGTATAAAAAAAAAATTAAGTTTACTTATTTCTTCTTGCAATGAGTAAAAAGTTGCAGAAATTAGGTTCACTTCCTCTGCTACCTAAACTAAACTTTGCAGTTCAGTTGTCTTCACACTTACACTGTGACTCACTCTGGCTGGGGTGGAATGGAAGGAAACGGGGGTGTCTAACAATGTTTAAAATTCAGTTGTTCTTAAGACAGCCAATATTTTAAAACTTACCGTTTTTGTTCAGATCCCAGAAGGCACAGATGGGATGAGGCACTGCCTATATTAACATAAGAATAAACATGTGAAATTGTGTTTAAAATAAGTGAAAAATCTTAGGATCTGAATATGGGAAAAGAGTCAAAATGCTAAGGTTTTCACAAAGAAATAGACCAGTATTAGTCATGCTGATACAACCTAAGAATGGCAGGCAGTCCAGAAGGATCTCCTCTCACAGAGACTTCAAGTGGAAACCAACCATAACCTCATGAGGAAATGTGCTTCCCATTTACCTAAAGGTTACTATTTATGTACCACCATAAAATGATATTCTTAGCATTTATCAAAGCTCTTTATATTGTAATTTCACTTCATCTTCAAATTTATCCTTTATGTCTTAGTATGTGCCCTGAATTGAAAGTAGGGCTTCAGGCAGATATTTGCACATCCATGTTCACAGCAACATTACTCACAACAGCCAAAAGGTGAAAGCAATCAAAGTACTCATTGATGGATGAATGGATACAAAAATGTGGGAGATATACATACATACATATGTATTATACATACATATTATCTAGCCTTAAAAAGGAAAGAAATTCTGGTACATGCTAGAACATGGATGAACCTTGAAGAGATGATGTCAAATGAAATAAGCAGGTCACAAAAGGACAAATACTATACGATGTCAATTACATGAGGTGCCTCAAATAGTTACATTCATAGAGATGGAGAGTAAAATGGTGGTTGTGGGGTCCCGAGGAGGGGAAATGGGGAGCCGCTCTATAATGGTACATAGTTTCAGCTGGGGATCATGAAGCAGTTCCAGAGATGAATGGCACAATGTGTGCAGAAAAACATAAATGTACTAAAATGTCACAGAACATTTAAACATTAAATGTTAATGTTTAAAATGGTTAAAATAGTATTATATTATATATTTTACCACAATAAAAAAAAAATTCTTCATGCATTAAGGAGTTGAAACAAAGGAAGCCAACAGAACATGTCAATGTTCTGAACATGTTCAATGTCACAGAACATTTAAACATTAAATGTTAATATTAAAAATGGTTAAATGTTCTGAACATGTTCAATGTCACAGAACATTTAAACATTAAATGTTAACATTAAAAATGGTTAAAATAGTATTATATTATATATTTTACCACAATAAAAAAAATTCTTCATGCATTAAGGAGTTGAAACAAAGGAAGCCAAAGGGTAGAACAAGGAAGTCTCAGAGGGCTCGGTGACAAAGCAAGGCTAGTTCTTAGATGACTTAACTTCCAAGCCTCATTTCTTATCAGCCAGCTTCCTTCCTGCCTGCCTTCCTGACTGCCTAATAAATGGGAGAATCACAAGTGGGCCCTCCGTCAAGGAGGGGAAAGCCTGTGCCTGGCCTTACCTGGGACCATGAGAAGCCCTGTATAATTTTATCAAATAAACAGACGATAGCAAGGGCAATGAAGCAACAAAAAAGCAACATGTGCCAAGATTTTAGATAACTGCTAACCTCTCAAAAAAAGAAGTCCATCCTGGCCTATTTCCCTTCTGCTTTCCCAGTAGCAGGAATTTCTGACTTGAAAAAAAAAAAAAAACCCACAAACTTTTTAACGGCAGGATTGTGCAACTGCATCTGATTTCTCAAAGCAATATGTTGTTCCTTCAAAAGAGGTTGTCTTCCTCACTCTCATTCTTCTCATGACTGAACCCTAGATGGACGAGTCTCCCCACTTGCCAATATTTAACATGACACTACAGTACCCACCTGATTAACTGTTCTCCCCATTTTGGAAAATTGCTCCCCTCAAAAAAAGTGCCAGTAAAATAAAATTCTTACTGTGTCAGGGAACAAAAAGGCCTCATACTTCTCTGAAATAGTTTGCCTCTTTTCCATTGTTCTCTGTAGTATTTTCTTACCTGGCTTCTTGTGTGTTTGATTTTAATTCGAACAGGATCCTTCAGACCCTGGATAGTAATGTTTCCAATACTGCATGCCATCACATAACTCACTAAGGTGCCTTTCTTGGTTTCTACATCCTTTTAAAGAAAAAAAAAGTGGATTATTCATCAGAAGTATCCTTTTATTTGATTTGGGAGTTCCCAAACACGCAAACTGTCAGCACTTTTTACATTTAAGATTTTCAATTATAAAACATCCTGTTTATAAAATCAAATTGCCGACTTTCCTGACAGAGCTTTGCTATTTCCCTTATTATAATAAATACATTGAGGGAACATTATGAGCCAATGCTGCAAGGCAGTGTTCATAAAACCTACTCTTGATTGCTATGGCTGATGTCAGCCAGTTAACATCTGAAACAATGTGAACCCAGAAATAATATACTCATAAAAAGCCACAAAACAATTAGATCATTTCCCTGCCCTAGAAAACAGATGAAGTTGTTTGCTGTTAGAAAAACATAAAGAAATATGGTGTGAAAATTAAAAAAAAAATTCATATCCATGCCAACAGCCTGATGTGTTTAGTAACTTACAACTAAATGTAATTCTACTAGATGAAGGTCCCAACTACAGCTTTTTTAAAAATTATTTTTAAGATTTATTTATTTGAGAAAGAGAGAGAGAAAGCATGAGCATGATGGCTGCGGGGAGGGGGGATTGCACAGAAGGAGAGGGTAAAGGAGAGAGTCTTATGCAGACTCCATGCTGAGTTCAGATCTGAGGAGGGGCTCAATCTCATGACTCTGAGATCATGACCCTGAGATGGTGACCTGAGCCAAAAATCAAGAGTCAGATACTTAACCAACTGCCCCACCCAGGCACCCCCAACCAGAACTTCTACCTTCTGTGATTGTATACTTGCCACCCTCGGTAGCTTCCCCTTCAGAGACAAGGTTGTCAGGAAATCAAATCAGTGAATCCCGTGCTCAAAAAATGACGAGGGCCAACAGTATGTCTCTCAGCAAGACCATCTCTTACTTCTTCCTCCCTTGTGCTTTTCTTGTCAAACTACCTGCACTTCTCTATTGAAGCTTATAATCAGTTATTTGGGAATAATCATAGGATTTCTTACATGCCAAATAAATCTCAGCATTCAGAATATAGTTTTTCTTTACTTTTGTGATCATGCTCAACAAAGTTGGTAATGGCTTATGGATACCCTGTCTTTTTTAAAAAAAATACTCATATCTTATTCACTAAGTTAGGAGTTTACCATAGAACCCTTAAAATCTTTTGATTCTGCTATTAATTTACTTTAAAAACCAAACATATGTTTCCTAATAATAATATGGTGATTGGGAGATGCTCAGGGAGAAGGGAAAGGTAGTGCGCAGAAGACAGACTCAAGATGAAACAATGTCAGATTCTTATAGTTCTAACCCTTCTCCCAAAGCCTCCCTGCTGGGCTCAACTTCTTCTCTGAACAAAGCCTCCTCTATCACCAGTCACATTTTTGTGATACATACTGCATTTCTGTTTTGCTTTTAAAGGTGGCGCTGTAAGCCTCAAATAATTTTAATAAATGTCGTTTTACCTGTTTATAGCTACTAAATCCAGACTACTTAGCAATTACGTTCTTAATTTACATAAAGAGTTTATGTAGCTTGTTTCTAAAACATTTGCTGAAAAAAACTTTAACATTTTAGAATTATTGTAAATGATTTCATGGTATTTCTTTGCCATGCTTCTGTAAATGAATTAGAAACAATTCTATTGGCCTTGAGACTTGGCTATTTTCTCTTATACAGATGACATTGTTTAATATATACTGGTGTATTTAATTTAATAGATAACTTTTATTTTTTAAAAAGGGCTTAGTGAAACTCTCTGAATTGGGTTGCACTTTCAAAGGCAATCAGAGGTCACCAGTATTTGCTGGCAGTGGACTTTCTAATATCTAAAAATGATGCCAACAAAAATGACAATATGTGCTCAGCACAATGCCACCCCACTCTGGGGATGTGTGAAGGCCAAAGGTCATTTGAAATATTAATGGGAAAACTGATTAAAGCCAAGAATGCTGTTCATTATGTAAACAGTGCTTCCTGCTGAATTTAAAAAAAAAAAAAAAAAACAGAAACAAAAACCATACCTTTCCTTTGGCACACAATTTCTTTGACTCTGAAGGTCTAAATTGCTGGAGAGCATAAAATATTTAACAAAAGGAATAATAGATAGTTACTTCTCCACAAATTCCATTCCTAATTGTACCATGTAAGTCTTAATCTAATATTTATTTTAAAAACCTACATAAACACGTCCTGTAATATGCATATAATTACCTGAAATAAAATGCTTAAATAATTGTTATAATTTTTCATATTTGAAGATCCAGTAGTTTAATTTCTCTATGCCTCCTCATATATTTTCAAGGAATCCAAACTGTTACTTTTATTTTTTGAGGAAGGAAACTCAATTTGCAGTTGAAAAATAATTTAATGAACCCATACCTGGAAGAGTCCAGTTTTATTGAAGAAAGTAAATTGTGCTCTTTTAACTAACACAGAATCTTCTTGATTTAAATTCTCAAGTAAGTTTGGAGGCAAAATTACAGAAGCCAATGGATCCATTTGTCCACTTTCAAAATCCATCTGTCACACACAAAGAGATACACTGCTCAAGTAAAGACAAACTGCAATGATAACTACTCCACATACTGAACAAGGCAGGAGAACAGCTACTCAGCTAGGGCCAGGGCTTCACTTTATTTACCCCTACTGGAGTCACTGCCTTCCTGAATGAATCCCTACACACAAAAGCCTGTATCTCGTCTGAGTTTTGCAAACATGGAAACACATGGAAGACACATGGATTTTAATGAAGGCAAATTGAGAAACAGACTAATCAGTTAACATTTTCAAGTATAAGACGTAGATTTACAATTAATAGATTTTGAGCTTTTCTCAAAACACCTAGTGACAGAAAACTACAAAGCAGGGGAAAAAAAGACTAGAGTTAATTAGTCTAATGCTGAGAATGAGCATCTCTGCACAGAGGAAACAACTGAGACTTTATGAATACTCTTGGATATCACTTTTCCAGAACCCACCAAGGAGGCTAAAGAGTGTCTTCCTGCAAGTGGACTTGGAATGAGACTGAGGCTCATGACCAAATTTTCACTCTTGAATGTGAAACAGAAATTTCCAAAAGAGCCCCTACTCTCAAGCAGAGAAATGTTCTTCCTTTCAACCAGATTTTAAAATATTTTATCTTGGTTTACCTCCACAGTAGAGAAGTAGTACATGCCTTCGTGTGCTCTCCCACACCTAGGATGGTGTTGTGATCATTTCATTTGCCCCCATGGTTAGCACTAACATACAGTAGGAACTTGAAAAATCTTTGCTGAAGGGTCACTTCCACAGATCAGAGAGGCTCTCCATTAACCTGTCCAGCCTCATCACTGCCTACCATTCCCCAGCTTCATGCCACTGGTTCTCAGAGTGCCATTCAAAGACTAGCAGAATTGGCAATGCCTGGGAGCTTGTTCCAAGTGCAAACGTTGGAGATCCACCTAGGACCTACTAAATTAGAATCTCTTGGGATGGTACCCCGCAATCTGTTTTGACATGTCCTCCAGGTGTTATCATGCAATTTGAAAACCACTGGCACAGTTGAATACATGACACTTCTTCCCACCTGGGTCCTTAATAAAGCCCTTTCTTTAAAAAAAAAATATTTTATTTACTTATGCATGAGAGACACAGACAGAGAAGCAGAGACACAGGCCAAGGGAGAAGTAGGGTCCCTCTGGGGAGCCCGATGTGGACTTGATCCCAGATCCTGGGGTAACTACCTGAAGGATCCTGGGGTCACAAGCAGAAGGCATAAGCTCAACCACTGAGCCTCCCAGGCGCTCCTCCCCACCCTTTTAAAAAACATTTTATTTAAGCCCTTTCTTCTGATTGAACTGATCTCCTCCCACCACTGTCAATGGGGTAGTTCCCACTGATGGTTTAACACTTAGTTCCACTATCACCACTTGTAGAGGGTAAGCTGACTACCCCATCACCCAGGCTCTAAAAGAATACCTCCTCTCTGCATCTACATACCTGTGGTTACTGCTACTATTAACCTTAGCCAGCGTTCTGACCTACCTGCCTGCAACCAGTGGACCAAGATCTTGAAGTAGTAACTGGCAAGTGATCAGATAGTTTTTATTTCTCTAATCTCTTTTATTTCTTAAAACTAAAGAAACCACTGGCTCATTACCTGAAAATAGGATTCATTATTGCTTGGAAGACCAATGCTAAAATTTGAGATTTCATTTGTCCCTGGGGACAGGGATGATACTCCAAGGGCCAAATTCCGAGTTGTAATATTCACACGTGATGTGGTATTTAGGTCTATCTTGAAGGCCAATTCATCAATTGTTTTTAAAGCTCTAAAGAAATAACAATACCATTGTTAAGTAACATGTTTTATGTACTTATAAACATGTGACTTGCAGGACAAAATACAGACCAGGTAAAATTGCCTTTATATTTTGTGACCTTAACATGAATACCAACAAAATTACCCCAAACCGCAGTATCAGTTAAAACACAGAACGATAGTGATAAATGCATCCTCAAGAGAAATATTATGCTTTAAGGAATATCAACAATTAAATCACTCTAAACAAATACCGTTTTTTACCTCTTAACCTCTCTTTCCTTATTTTATAACTGAGTGAGAAGCAAGGAAAATAATGAGGCAAAGCATTTATTTTAACTCTAAGACACTATGAAAAAAGTTTGTAATTATTATGTAGATAAGGTAAGTTAAAAAACACATTTTAACAAATATAAAATTTTTATTGAAGAAATTTGGTGGATAGGAAGGAAACAGAAGAAATATTAACATATTAAATGAAATAACTGGATGCAAACTAATTGTGTAAAAACAGGTACATTTCACCTACCCTGGACATTTTCATTCCTGAAGTACAAGGATCACACAGCTGTGGCATATCTGTGTCACAGTCCATAAGACAGAACTTACAGTGACAAAGTTGTGCCTAAAAGATGTGAGCTGAACGTTTGCTAAGTGTCTCCTCTGCCAGCAAAGTATCCTATGCTAATATATATAGTAGCTTATCTTGTGAATTAATTCCAATTAACATTTTTTCAGATGAGAAATGACATACTGATTATGTTTTTCTGGGGCTATTTATGTATCTTGCCAGATGGACAATCCTAATCATTTTGTAAATTATTTTTCTCAAGAAAGAAAATAGACAACTTTGAAGTTCACTTTGTGAATGATATTGGGAAATATTCAGAGATCTTCTGGATATTTAAATGATGAAAGCTGCCCACCATGCGTTCAGATAATAGAAATTACATAACATGTATCCAAATAAATTTTACTCTCCGGAAGAAAAAAAAATACTCACTCAGAAGAAGACTCAAGCAAGTCACTGTCCGGACTGGTTAAGATATTGGAAAATATAGTCATTAAAGTTGAACCAAGCATTATATCAATATTTTCTTCTTTATTCACAATCCTTTTCACCTGCTCTACAATGCTGGTAATATTGGCTGAGTTTAAGGTTTGCCCATCACCAGTTAAATTTAAAATCTGGTTGGCCACTTCATTTGCTTCCCCTAAAACAAAAAAAACAAAACAAAACACACACACAAAATTTTGAATAGTTCAGGAATCCAAAACATACTATAATATTTCCACTTCATAGCCCCAACTTTGGAGTGACCAATAATCATATAGAGTTCTAAGATAAATGTCCCCAGAATCACAAAAAATAAGTGTGTATCTGCTTTTTAAAGCTAATACACAACTAGGGGTGCCTGGGTGACTCAGTCGGTTAAGCATTTGCCTTCAGCTCAGGTCATGATCCCTGGGTTCTGGGATCGAGCCCCATGGCTGGCTCCCTGCTTAGCAGGGGGCATCTGCTTCTTCCTCTGCTCCTCTTCCTGGCTCCTGTTCTCTCTCTCTCAAATGAATAACAATATTAATATTAATTTATACATATTTATTTATGTATTACATCTTCTCTAAAATTGTCTGTTTTTAATTTCCAACAGAATATACAAGAAAGTTAGAATTGGGAAAAAAAGAATTTTCTACCTTATGTAAAACAATCACTTGCTTAGCTTTTAATATTACAATGGCTATCGTATGGCAGAAGAATATATCTCAAGAGAATGAAAACTATGAAGTCATTTCACTTTGCCTGTGAGAACTGAAGAAAAATTGCTCGCTCACTTACTTGAACAGTTGGAGATATCAGGAGGCCCCCAGTAGGCCAAAGATGTGTTGGCAGGGTCACGATAACTACGGAACAAAACAAGGTATTTCAAATATTTGGCATAAATGACAGTATAACTGACAAAATTAGTTAATATGTTTGAGAATTTGCCTTGATATCTAGGTAAATTTCTTTTGAAAATAAAATTGTAATATATTGAAATAAAACTCCCACTAAGAATTCTTATCGGAAAAAAATCAGGTGCCATGCATCCTGGAAACATAATACTATACCAGCAATAGCATGTGTCCTCAGCTAGGATATATCAGGTTACTAAGGTTAAAGTGTTCAGTAACGTGGATCAAATATCTCTTTAAGAACTTTGATAAAATCTGATTTTAATCTCATATAACTGTAAAGCAGATCACAATACACACTTCAAAGGTGAGGAAAAAAGACTTCGGGAAATAAAAGAATATTCCAAAGTCTCACAGCTAGGAAGAGGTAGAGCCTTGTTTCAAACTACGGTCAGTAACTCTCCCTTCTTTACTCCCTACCGTATGTCAAACACAGCAGAATGTGCAAAGTTCTGGCAGTTTCCATTTCTGATCTCACCACCCCCATGAGAAAACTCTAACAGGGGGTGAGGTAGAGAGTGAAGAGCTGGGTCTCACTTGCTAATCAGTGAATCCTCTGCAATCAACCTGTCTCTGAGGTAAACATATGGAAAATCTACACCCTGACAGTCTCCATTAGCAGTCTGCCCTAACATGGATTCTGAATTTATTCCCTCTTTTTCTGCCTCTTCCAATTCCAACAATAACCACTCCAAATTGTTCAAAAGTTTTGGAATTTCCGATGCATGTTACAAAGCTGTGAGTTAGTTCGTTCATCCTTATACAAAGTGCTCTGCTCTAGACCCACCCTGTGGTTTCCAGACTTCTCCCTCTTTCTTTGTAGAAGGCTAAAATAGCATGGTGCTTGGAGTAAAAAGGGTTTTCTTGGTACCCTACCTGCCTTATCTTTTACCCTCCATGAAGTCTATGATTTAAGTATTCACAGACTTTCCAATCAATATACAATTGGTGGGAACTACTGTGCAGCCTGTGTAACCCAGGAAGGTAGATAATGTGGAGCTTTACTGGCAAGATTCAATAAAAGCATTACCATGTCCGTGAGGCATAAAAGCCCTGCTTTCCTGGACAGGGAAGGTTGTATACAGAAGGTGGGATGAGTGGCCAATGATAGCCTTTGGGATCCTCATCAGCAGGACATAAACCTATGTGGAAGTGAGAACCGACATGGAAATGTTAATCTATTCTTTGAAGTTAGAAGTGAAAGAGGGAGCAAAATGACAATGTTGGTACTCAGGTATTTATTTCATGTAATACTAAGATACTAGTTATTTTATGTTCAGAATTGGTAAACATTTAGAAATTAGGAAAAATAAGCATTTAAGTACATTTCAGATATAAAAATTATCCAAATCAAAGTCATACTTATGGGAGTATCATCATGAAACATATATCATTATTCTAACATAAATCATTAGCAGCTAAAATTAGTAAAATAAAGGTTTATTCAAAAAATAAACACTACATACAATGATGATCTTGAAAAATTCAAAATGTAATATGATCTTTTTCCAAAAAGGAAAGCCTATAAAATAATACATCAATCCTGTTGTCATTGAGTTGCAAGCATATTTTATGGAAAAATTTCCACCTGTTCTGAAAGCATCTTCTGCCTGGAAGTTTGCTGGGGGAATGGCAAAAGGAGACCCATGAACCAGCATCACATGTCTCTCACACATGCCTTCACCCTCAAATCATCCCATCTGTTGCTGGAAAACTCTCTGGGCAAGTGTCATGACATAAATAACTCAGATTCCACAATTTTAAAAATATCCAAATAAAAGCAATATATTAATGACAACAAAATTGTATTATTCCTGGACTGAGGAATAGCAAGTTATAACAGACTATTGGGAACTGGTATTACAGTCACCAGTTGAACATTTAAAGAACTTTCCCAACTACATTCTGAGTCTTAACATTATCAGGATTTGGCCTTAATATTTTCAATTGCTATAAACTTTTCCTCATAGGCATACCTGCAGAAAAACAATAAATTATAGAACCTAAATTAAGTAGTATAAATTATATGTTTAGGTCTGCAAGAGAGTTTTCTGGGATTCTGCAGGCTCCTAGGACAGAGATGAGGCCAGCCGGCCCTCACAAAGCTTCCCTGTTACATCTAACCTACCATTCGTCAAGCTACCTCCTCACGGAGACATTTTTTTGTGACATGAAGCATGTAGACTCTCCCAAGCCTCAAGAAATGCCATTTGTTGGGCAGCCCGGGTGGCTCAGAGGTTTAGTGCTGCTTTCAGCCCGCGGGGTGATCCTGGAGACCTGGGATCGAGTCCTATGTCAAGCTCCCTGCATGGAGCCTACTTCTCCCTCTGCCTCTCTCTCTCTGTCTCTCTGTGTCTCTTGTGGGTAAATAAATAAAATCTTTATTTAAAAAAAAAGAAATGCCATTTGTTAATAAGCAAGAACTTCATCACAGAGGCTCAGAAACTCTTCATGATAGTGAAGACAGCAATGATTCGTATTTTGCCACCTCTATGAGTTCTCTGTAGTTGTGTATGTGGACACATTACATATGGGTAGTTTCTCATAGAAGCAGGGATGCCTGCTTCTTTATTACACCAGGATTCTGGCCTCAGTTGGAATCAGCCTCTTAGAGACTGAGGAATACTTGCTTCTCTAACATTAGCCTCCTGAGTGTGCATAAGGAAAATGTCAAAGTTTTCTCTTGATCTCTATTAATATGCTTAATCAATAGTTATAATCCTGTAACATTAGAATAACTTCACTTTTTGTTGTCCATATTTGTGATCATTAACTTTTCCAAAATATTTCCATCGAATCTCATTCACTTATTTTTTCAAGTATTTAAGTGCTAGGGAATGTGCTGGATGCTAGGGAAGGTAGGAAGCGAGGGTGTTAAAAGAAACTAACAGGTGTGTTCTCAAGTCAGAGAAGATTTCTGTTTAAAGATAATATCCATAAGAAAGTCCAGTCTAATACTATGGTCTTCTAATTTGTACAGTGCTCTAGGTATCAGGACAGCATGAAGTAGAGGCTCAAAAGCAATGACTCCTATCGACACATGATGATGTCATAGAACACATCACAGAAAAGATGACTTTGGGCTATCTTTAAAACAATGATGTGATAAGCAGGCGAATGGTGAAAGTCCAGAAGAGCAGTGTGGGCAAGACAGAGAAGCATAAAGGAACACAGCATAGTCTGAGGTGGTACAAGCAGTACCGTGTGTGGATGGAGTTCAGGATATGAATGGTGTCTACGTAAGAACTAACTCTCAATCCTGGATAATTCCCAGATTTCTGTCCTATTCCTCTGAAGACACTGATATCATTAATAAAGATAGAAAACATAAGAGAAGGAGATGTTTTCTAATAAGAAACTGCCTTTTCTAAGATTTACCTCATTAGAGTTCCCATACAAACAAATATCCACTCTTTATTTCTGAAGTTGAAGCCAATTCTGGTTAAGACTGTCCTGGCACTTTGCTCAAAATCTTAGTATTTCTAGAATATGTCCCCAAAATCAAGTATAAATTCTCTTCCGCCTCTTTGATTCCCTTAGATTCATAGGTGTTGATATCTTTTATATTACCCACGTCACCCCTTTGTTACTATGCCACCAATATGATGAATTTCATCATCAGAAAAAAATAGTTTTAAAAAAGCAAACAATACAAAGAGGAAAAATACTGTTGTTGCTGCTTCAATTAAACCTGAATGGTTATATTAAATACATATAAAAAATTGAATGCACTTACCCAGTTGTTTCACACTCACTGCATACAGCCTCAGGCCCTCATCCAGGGATTCATTATTTTTTAAGAGCTTCTGTTGAATGTCTTTTCCTTCTAAATTGGGATTGTTGGTAGCATTGTAAACTAGAAGAGCCCAAATCACCAACCTAGAAAAGCATTTCAGATATAATTGTTAGAACTGCTGACTGGGTGGTTGATTTTTTTTTTTTTTGGTGGAAAAACAGAACACTTGGATATGGTTTAAGAGGGACGACCGACCATGAAACATTGAGACTGGAGTAATAGGCCAAGGCACTCAAAGACTCCTGTCACTCCACAAATTGTAATGTTAAAAATATCTCAGTATGAATAGCTTATATAGGATATCACACGTATAATTCTATCATATCATATCACCTCATATCTTTTAAGGAATATGTTAAGTAATACTTATATATAGTATATAGGCAAGACAGGGCCATACTTTAATAGTTAATTCCTCATTGTTTCTTTGTAGCCAAAAAAAATTTTTTTTAGAAAAATTAAATTCCAACAAATCTGACTAAACTAATCATTGACTTTAAAATTATTAAGGGTGTTATTGTCTACAAATGTGTTACAAATATCTCCAGAATTGTGATAATGATTTTCTATCTCCTGGAAGCATTTGCAAGTATGCTGTATGGTGAAGAGGTACAAAATAAATACTTAAAATATACATGGTGATTGGAGGGGATATTACAGAAGTTTACAGACTGTCTGCCCCTGAATGTCTTTAAAAAGAAAATATTTCTATGAGAAGCAGAGATGTACCCTAAAAGCCCCATCAAAATTTTTCATTCTAAAAAATTTTTTTTCATTCTACATTTTGAAATAGTATAATTTTCTATTTCACTGTAATCATAGCTATACTCAAGAGTAGAAATCAAAATTTGCAAAAAATCAAGGTAGTAGCGCTGCTTTTGAAATAAGTATTGCCAGTAGAGAGGCATAGCATATTTTATTTATAAAGTTATGTAGGTATTAACAAAAATGAAATAGACTATTGATATATTTGTGGTGCTAAAAGAAGAAAGACAAAATGAAACCTATGCTATTCAAGGTTAGGTAAAATTAAAGAAGAGCTCCCATTTTTTTTTTCTTCTGAATATCTGTGCTAATCTTAAAGTGTTGAGCTGTTCTCATAATTCAGTCTGAAAAGCTATCTCAAAAATGATCTACTCAGGGTTCACATATAAATCATGCTTTCAGCTGAGTGAGACATAGATGTAAATATAATGGTGAGCTGTGATAATTTCCCAATTTTGTAAATGCCCTAGGGAAAGTATCCTTTGATTAAATTATTGTTGGAAGATAAGCTTTGCTACTCCAGTTACTGAGAACTTAGTGTTGGGAACATGACCTTTTACTTCTCTTTAATATTGAGAACACAATGAATACAATGTATTGTGATAATACTGAATACCCAAATTCAGCAATTCAAGAATGGCCATGCATTTTCACAGGTCTTATCTCTGTATTTTCCTCTCTTGTCCTGAAAACTGAAACTAGTTTATGGTTCCACAAAGTTTCATCAGCTGTTACCATCAATCATCCTTTATTTGAATAAACCCGTTTCTGTGGCTTTGGTTTCCTATCTGTCTAGGCAATAGAAGATGATAGCATTATCTGAGGTTATGGTGTATGTTAAGTGTTACAACCAAGCTGAAAGAAAAAGTCTGTGTGTAAAACTAGTAGTCATGGTTTTTGAGAGAAAAACTATGAGCGACTATAAAGATTCATCAATGAGTACCAGAGCCATAGATATTAGAAAAAAGAGAGGGAGAAAAAGACTACTATAAGAATACATTTTTTAAGAATACATTTTAAAACAATTTTGAAATGATTAAAAAATTTTAAAACAGGGTTTAAGCAATTAAAAAAATTTTAAAACAAAGATTTATACCAAAGAAAAACTAAACATCTGTACTTTTCCATGTACATGGCCTTGATTCCCTTTCCCTATAATTTTCTGTGAAGTTACTTATTGGTTTGACAGATAGAAAACTGAGATTCAATGAATTTAAATGTTTTTCAAGCAAGAGTTTCTGAGGTACTGACATCTACTAATGATGGCGGACTTTAGTGTTACTGGGTAGTAAAAGAGTCACAGTAGGTGCACTAAAAGGACAATATTGACTTCCTGAGTAGGATATAGCATTGGTGACATCCCAAACTAGGTCTGCCCCAATTGTTAGACAAAATGTGTGGCAAAGAATCAATATGATCTAGCAGTAAAGGCTAGATCACCATCAGGTGACCAGGTGGCCTTCAGGTGACAGGTGACCAATCACCATCAGGAATATAGTATTAAAATAATTATTCTATTCTTCAGATCACAAAGGACAAGGAATAATGAAGATAAAAACAAATTTCCATGATCAGATGGTCCAAGCCAATCTGTTGAATATATATTAGAAAAGTTTCAATTATAACTTAAACACATCTGCTTCTCTAATATTAAACAGAAAAAGAAAAAAAAAGAAAAAACTCTCTGGCCAACTCTCATATAAAATTCTATTTTTAATAGTGAAAGGGAATAAAGGGGAAAGGAGAAAAACAAGTGGGAAATATCAGAAAGGGAGACAGAACATGAGGGAGTCCTAACTCTGGGAAACGAACTAGGGGTGGTAGAAGGGGAGATGGGCGGGGGTTGGGGATGACTGGGTGACAGGCCCTGAGGGGGGCACTTGATGGGATGAGCACTGGGTGTTATTCTATATGTTGGCAAATTGAACACCAATAAAAAATAAATTTATTTAAAAAATTCTATTTTTATTTTCTCCTAGTAAGAATATATCATCTGAAAAGAAGTATATTCCATCATCATGGCTGTAAATCTGTAAAATCTATTCAGTCAATTGAAATTAAGCAAGACTGACATGAACATTTACTATTCAACTTTTTTTTTTCTCTCCTTTGGAAATGTGATAGACTACCTGAACACAACTAAATTTATTTTGTTTGGGAGTTTAAATTGTTTGTAAACAATTATAATTATACAGCATTCTGAACAGCTGGCCTTTATGTGCCAACTGATTCTATATGGTGGATAGATCTGTTAAATTACCTGCCTACATAAGTCATGGTCCTGATATAAATTTTAAAATGGAGACTTCCAAAAATTAGCCGTTACCCATATTATTAGATGCTTCTATACATAAGTACTTACTTAAAGTTATAACTATCTTTTTTTCCCTTTAATGCTCTTTTTGAAATTTCAATTAAGAGGTAATGGATTATCATAAATAAACTATAAATACTAAAATAATAACTCATACATTTAAAATGTTCTACTTCTGAATTATTTTTCTTCATATTTATGTCTCCATCCAGTCTATTTGATGGTTTTAACTACAAGAAAAAAAACTAGTGTGCTAGTGCTATAGAAATAACTTAAAACTGCTATCTAATTAAAATATATCTCTCCTATCTCATTATTTTCATTCTCTACCAGACAGTCAAAACAGAGAGCTAGAGAAAGGATGTTACAATTTCTGTAAGACTTTGCCAGCGTTACCTTTGATCATTCACAATGCTTCTCTTGACTTTAATCTTGTCTTCTCCCATGCTCAGATGAAAACTATAAATACAGATATGTGTATTCATTATCAACCTCATCTGCCACATAATCAACAACAAAATTTGAGGAGGTAAAAGAAAGAGGCAAAGTGAACATCCTAAACCAGTATTTCCAAATGTGTGTCCTGAGGTTCCAGTTCTTTTTATATGCTCAAAACCAAATGACTCCATTGTCAAATAAGCTTGGTAGCTGTGCACCCTTCCTTTCTTTTCAAGATTCACAA
This sequence comes from Vulpes lagopus, assembly GCF_018345385.1. Lineage (NCBI taxonomy): Eukaryota > Metazoa > Chordata > Mammalia > Carnivora > Canidae > Vulpes > Vulpes lagopus. The sequence goes on along the minus strand of NC_054825.1, from coordinate 91,177,659 downwards.
TCCATGTTTGTTATACTAAATAATCTGAGATATTCAGATATATGGAAATCTGTTTCAGTTTAAGAATGTACTTCTTGGGGGGATCCCTGGGTGGCTCAGCGGTTTGGCGCCTGCCTTTGGCTCGGGGCGCAATCCTGGAGTCCCGGGATCGTGTCCTGCATCGGGCTCCCAGCATGGAGCCTGCTTCTCCCTCCTCCTGTATCTCTGCCTCTCTCTCTCTCAATCATAAATAAATAAATAAATAAATAAATAAATAAATAAATAAATAAATAAATCTATCTATCTATCTATCTATCTATCTATCTATCTTTAAAAAAAAAAAAAGAATGTACTTCTTGAGCGAATTCAACCTGTGATTCTTCTTTCTGTGTTAACTCATAACGTCTCTTGGGTCCACAGGATATATGTTTAGGGTGAATGAAATACACTTTTGAAAACTAATTTAAAACTGTGAAAACAAGGCACAGAGGAGGGTATGTGGATGATATACTATTAGCTAGGCAGTTAAAATATTCAAATAGAATAGTGAAAGACATTTTTGAAAAGCTAGGTGCAGATTGTAGATGTCTTATTTTGTAGAAAAACAGTCTCCAAACAGGGGTGCTATATCGATGGTTCACGGGGGCATGAGATGAAACTAACAAAACTTCTATATATATATGATTGTCTTCTTTTAATTTGTGATATATTTATAACCTATACTGGTTAAGTAATACACATACACAAATTTATTTAAAATCACAAATATATTTTGGGAATTACACTAATATTTTTTAAAGATTGGGATCCATGATAAAAAAAATTAAAACCAATTGCTGAGCATTGAAGATTTTTGTGCAGAGAAATGACATAGAGTTGTTTTAGAAAGACTATGAATATTGTGTATGTGTGTATTTGTATCAGGTATGTGGGGTATAATCACAGAGATGAAGAGTAGCATTAAATGAGACACTACTTTTTACTTCTCAAGTCATTCACTCTGTCATTTACCTGATATTAACCACATAAACAGTGTAGTTCCAGTTTTGGAAGGTTGAATTGAGCTGAAAAATACAATGGAAAAGGGTGAGTTTTGATAATACTTTCCAAAAAATATCTGAATCTAGTTTTTTCCCTCCCGTAAGTTGTTATTGGAATAAGACCCTGGGAAAATCCCAGAGAGCCAGAGGAGTGAAAGAAAGGTAAAGATAACAGTCACTGCATCATTATATGCCAAGAACTTCACAAAGGTTGTTTCTTCAATCTCAGAACAACTAATGAGATAGGTATTATCTGCTCCCCCACCCTGATATATGAAGAAATTGAGCTTCATGGAGAAGGAAATAGCTTGCCCAATGTCCCCAACTAAGATGTAGCCGATCCCAGACTGGAACCCAAGACTGTTTGTCTGGAAACACTATACTTTCCCCTCTAGCCCACATTATAATGGGTCCCTCCATTGTGGTTCTTTGACTTAGCCATAATACTGAGGGCTACACAGCTGTAAGAGGGTACACAGAGGATTAGCACAATAAACACATTCCATATTCTTCATTCAACAAACGCTGTGGTACAATACACATGTTTTTCTAGTAAGCATCATCTCATAAGGATATTGGTGAGAAAAATTACAAATTAACAATACAAACCTTTAAAAAAAAACAAACAAAATGAGTTAACGTTATTGGGAACTATGTTAATTATTATGTGGCTATTTAACAGAATTATGGGTCTTAGTGCCAGACATTTTAAAGAAGCAATGGATTATGGATTCCTCTTGATATAAATAACCACCTTCCCATGATGCCTTGTCCAATACAATTACAAATGGGATTTCGTTACTGATATGAAATCTTCCTATTTCTGTATGATCTGAGGGTGTTTTAGGACTTATTTCATACACACAATTAGCATTCCTTGCAAACATTCCTAAAATTGAATGTGAAATCTATGAAGTGCTGGCAAAAAGTATCAAATTATTTTAAAATTGTAAACAGCAATAATATGAATCAGGGACACCAATTATGCTTTCTTTATAATCAAGCATCTGCTTTGGTATCTTGCATCTTAAATGAAAAGGGTCCAGTAAAGTTTAGCTTCAAATGAGAATGAAGTTATGTTGAAAACTATGCATGTAATAAAGATAAATGTAAAATTATACACTGCCTACGGCATAGACTCTCCAGTGAATGTTAATCTTCCAGAATAACATTAGCAGTGGCTTGAGAATGAATATAAAGAATTTTATCTTTTGAAATCATTCTGGCTCTAAACAAAACAAAAAGAAGAACGCTTGAAAGAAAATGGGATGAAGAATAAGCTCTTTCTATAAAGCTGCTCTCCATGTGGAAATGAAACATACCTCCCAGTGTTTGAATTACTTACTGATTCTAATGCATCAGTTCAAAAAGTCAACAGCAGCATTTTTCATTGACTTTTATTAGAGAAGATCACTCCTCCACTCAATTTTATAAGAGAATTGTTATTTACATACTCTTAATTTCCTGTGGTCAATTTATTTTTAACGTATATTCAAAGTAAGACTTTTCTTACTATAGACCCTTCAAAATAAGACTGTATTGTTATATCAAGTTATTCTTCAAAGATGGGTAGGTAGGTAGGTAGATATTTAGTCACCATTACCTCTCAATGTAGGATTTAACTTTGTTTTGCTACCAAGGACATGTTTTACTAGACACCTGCTGCACAAGAAACCCATCTTTCTCAAAATGTATACTTGAGTGACTTTATTCACAATGTCTGAATTGTAATATAGTGTTATATATAAAAAGCAGTACAAAGTCCCACAGTATGCTGCAGACAGAACATAAAATTGAAAGAAATAGAAACCTATGGAAAATAAAATTTTTGTTATGGAAACAAGAAAAAAAAACATAGGTGGTATCCGTAAGGACAAGAAAATAAAATGCTGAATTTTTTGTTTTAAATGGAAATTACAAAAATTTCATTAATAGAATACTGATTAAATAAATTAGTATATCAGAAATCTCCATCAACAGAAGACTTGCTAAATTAATGACTAGATAGCCGCATAATGGAATATATCACAGTGTTAAAAAAAGAAAAAGAAAAACAAAAAGGTCTCTGCATACGTATGATGCAGCAAATCTGGTAATAACAAAAATAAGTACAATGTAGAATGGTATGCAAAATATGTTTTTAGTGTAAAAAGGAGGAAAAATAAGAATCTATTGTCTTGTTTTCCTTTATATGAACAAAGAAATTCAAGGGGAAAAAACAAACAAGAAAAACTAACAGTGATTTCTAAGCAGATGGGTTGGTCTCCAAGGAGATGAGCTACAAAGATGGGTAAAATATTTTCACAATATATTTTATTATGCTTTTTGGTTTATGAACCAAATACTCAAACAATTAAATAAAAATATATAATCTATTTTTTAAAACTCTGCTGAAAATGTAGGGATATAATTGTAAATAAAGAGACCTATGAAAACATATTTCTGTTTGTGTGGTACTTTTCGACATTAATAGTCTATTAGGCTTGTCCTTGATTCAAATGCATCTCCCTTTTTAGGAATAAGCATACACCTCCCTTCTAGGTCTATTCATAGTACAGATAAGGGACAATGTCTATGTTTTAGTGTGATCTGTGGATTCAGTTAGCCAGACAATAGAGTCCTTTCCAGATTTCCAGAGCTTAAAGATGTCAAATCAAAGAAGAAATTGTACAAGTTCACTTACCCATTCTGCTACCTTGCTCTGTACTTTGACCTCAGGGTGATGAAGGATATTTTGAATCACTATGGAAATTCTATAGACAATTCCATCTGTCCATTGGAAATAGGATTTAGTCCATTAATTATATTTACAGTCATATAATTATCAATTTAACTTTACAATCACACAATTTAAAAGAAATGCCTTCTGTGGGAGATACAGGTTTCCAGTGATGGAATGAATAAGTCACAGTAATAAAAGGTACAGTACAGAGAATATAGTCAATGGTATTGCAATAGCATTTGTATGATGACAGATGGTAGCTACACTTGTGGTGAGCATAATACAGACCTGTCAAATAATTTGGCTATACACCATAACATGTGTCAACTACACTTCAATTTAAAAAAAAAAAAAAGAAAAAATAAATAAAACACCTTCTACATTTTTCTACAGAAATTTTCTACAGGAAATTTGAGATATTTTGACTTTATGCTGCTCATTGACCTTTGTAACTTCTTAGAAAGAGTTATCAGGAAGCCTGGGTGGCTCAGCACCTGCCTTTGGCCCAGAGCATGATCCTGGAGTCCTGGGATCAAATCCCACATTGGGCTCCCTGCGAGGAGCCTGCTTCTCCCTCTGTCTGTATCTCTGCCTCTCTCTGTGTCTCTTATGAATAAATAAATAAAATCTTTTAAAATATATAAATTAAAAAAGAGAAAGAGTTATCAATTAGTTTATTCTTATAAACAATTCATTGCTCCTAAATTATCACCTACACATTTCTTTAATTCTGTATATTTTGGGTATCTACTGTCTATTGTACAATTTGTGTCTATGTACAATTTGATCTCTTATAAGAAGAAATTACCATTTTTTTTGTACATTATAAAGAATGACAGAGTTTGGAGTATGTAGACTTGAGTGGGATGATGGAGAGAAGCTAACCTGAAAGAGAACAAACAGGAACGTAACATGTTTGGTGCTCTCGACCCCCTAGTCTTCCTTTTCTCTTTCCCCTCCTCAATACAGCATTTACTTCTACGAAATCATTTACCAGATTTTTCATCAAAATGCCATAAATATAGTTGCTTGTATCAAAATAAACGGGGAAAAGAGAGAATATTTGCAGACAGAATTTTAACTGGACTACATTGCTTTTAAAAGAAAACCTTATGTGAGAAGGTTCTGCTTTCTTCTTTTTGGGACAATCTTTAAAGTAGTCTGATGCTTTTTTTTTTTTTTTGCAAATGCAAATTGAAGTCACCAGCCAGGGTTTGCTAAATATCTCTAAGTGTGTGTTATAGGGTACCTTACTATAAGTAGCTAATAAGAAAAATATCATTTTAAAATATGGTAGGTTATAAAGAGGAAAAAACCCTGAATCTCCATTGTTGTCAGTCATCTTTCTTCATGCTTATAATCTGGTAAAACTTAAGTAAGGGAAGCACAGAAAACGTAGAAATATATAATCAAAACAACGTTTTGGAGTAGATTTAATTTTAAAAGTTAGGAAATCAGTAGAAAAAATACAAAACTCTGCCTCTGGAAACCCCTGTATCTACCAAAATGCAAATTCCAGTCCCACTACTTTTAAAGGAGTGCTTTTCCCGTATGGGGTCAGAATCTCATGCTAAAAATTTTGCCACTCCCAAATATAATAATATATGAAATGGGTACAATCCCAAGGACAAGTGGGTTTAACTTATCCAGACTAGCTTATTTCAGCTTCTAAAGCTCCTTAGGTATTTTAATAATGTTGATTTTATGTTCCTCTAAAAATATTCTGAATTAAAATTTTTAGAGCAATATACTCAAAACAAATGATAATAATTCAGATTCAAAACCCTTTTTCAGACTCTATATGTCATCATATCAAATCATGGGCATGCCCAATGACTCAGGAGAAATTCAAAGTGCAGAGGTCCAAGAATTATTCCAAGACCCTAAGGATATTCTGTAAATGTTCACTGGTATCAGCAGAGTAGCTGAAGAGCCACCACTAGATGGAGACCTAAAGCATGTGTTTAAGATTAGTAATCTTTCCTTCTCAGGAAAATATTGCAAAATACTAAAAATCATTATTTTTAATCACTGACATTTCTGAAATGTTCTGGAAATATTTAAGATATTCTTCTTTAAATTTTAAATATTTCCTGCCTCCATTTTTTCAATCTGCTCTTATTTATATGTGAGAAAGACATACAATATCATAGACAGCCTAAATTAATTTATAAATATAGCACTTTCCCTCAAGTTAAATTGCTTATGGCAAATAAAATATGTTTTCTCATGCTATAGATTCTCTCATGCTATATATCATGCTCAATTAGTCTCTCTTCAAAAGCCTTGGAATGAGATATTTATATACTTGGCAGAGTCTATTTGTTATACTTATTTAAAATTTCTGAATAATGTAGACAATAACTAAACATAAGAAATGTCCAGGGGTGAACTGTCAAAGCGAGATAAGATGTCAACCAAAGAATTGGTAGGAATGGTTTTGGATTGCAAGAAAATAATTGGTTTAAGCATCGCTGTTGTAGAAGATACATAATTAAAACGTATTGATTCAGGCTCCCCGCCCCCCACCCCCAACAAGGGGTCTTCTACAGATGTAACAACTCCCACAGTGTCTCAATTTTAGAAAAGCTAATAACAAATTTTCATATATTCCAGAGACTTCAAAAGCTATTTTATTGTCCTAATAATGATATCTAAGCCAGCAGAATTCGTGACAGACATTTCTTGGGAGGGGAAAAAGAAGTATTTAAGAGTATATCCATTTTCCAATTAGATAACTCTTTCAGCCATGCAGAACCTCAAAGTACAAATCATTGCTTGCCATTACAGATGCCGTGTCAAAACAGTATTCCTGTCTATGGGTCTTTCTCCAACTAATCATTTTTTTGGACCGTCTTAACATTCTTTTCCGGGTTTCTTAGGAGACATAGAAATGACACTCCTTATTTATTCTATACTCAAAGGGGAAATACAGGTTTCAAAAAGTAGATTTAAAAATATTAATTTGAAAAGACAGATGTTGAAAATAAATCACATGTTATTTTGGAGTCAAAATTATTTCTTTGAACTACTGATGAGGCAATTACCACATGACAGTAGTATTTATAAGTGGAGTCCTGCTCTCCTAAACACATGATTTCCTTAGATAACTGGCATATAAAGCTGGATTGATTGTCCAATTGATACACATATCCAGAGAGTATTTTTTTCTTTGAGTAGTTAAATGTATGTTAAGAAATTAGAAACAGCGATGCAATTAATACCTGTAAGCTAGGTTTTTAGAAAAATAAGGACTAAGGGGGTTAGTTCCTTATTTGGGTTATTTGTGATGACCCCACAAAATTTAATATTCAGTGGCACTGAAAGGATGCTTCAGGCAGAGAAGATACCATTTGTTATGCAAATAACTGGCCCAAGAGCTTTCTTTAAGAATGTAATGTAAAAGGCGCAAATGTTATTGGTGAGAATACCTAGATTATCCATTATATACTGAAATATCTCTTTATGAAAAGTAACCTAAAGATTTTCCTAGTATACAATCTGAAGTATCAAATATAGGTCCTATTGAAGATAACAAAAAGAAGTTTTCATAGAGAAACAGGAACACTTCACAAAGTCTAGGAAGACAAATTTCCCTGATACATGGAAGAAATGTCTGATTATCAAAACAATCTCAACCCCTGCCCCTCCCCACACCAGCATATCGTCACTGACAGACCCAGCAAAACTCTTTGATAATCCAGAATTTAAAGGACTGGATAAATTAGATGACAAATTTGATAGTTGCGCCTATCTTTCTTAAAATGAATAAAAAACAGGATTCTCTAACAGATCATAAGCCTGAGAATGTTTACTGTGTCAGTTTCCTGAAGAATAAGAAAAGTATATCTGGGGGATCCCTGGGTAGCTCAGCGGTTTAGTGCCTGCCTTCGGCGCAGGGCGTGATCCTGGAATCCCAGGATCAAGTCCCACATGGGGCTCCCTGCATGGAGCCTGCTTCTCTCTCTGCCTCTCTCTCTCACTGGGTCTCTCATGAATAAATAAATAAAATATTTTTTTAAAAAAAGGAAATCTGGAATTGCTGACAGTATGTAAATGATTTGGAGAGTACAGGACATGGCATTAAATCCCATTTATTCACAAGGTGAACGAGTAATTCTCTTTCCAATTATTTCTAATTTGACTACATCAAAGAAAAAATTTAATTAGATTACAGTCTTACACTTTGTTACTCTCCCTTTTTAAAAAGATAATGAAGGCTTCAGGCATAGATATATGAGAAAGCAATAGGATATAGGGAGAATTCAATAACATTGTTTTCATAATATGTATTCTCACTTTTCTATTTTACAACAAACAGTACTGGTTTTACAATAGCGATATCAATTTTCCCATATAAATGCAAATATTTAAGTAAAAATATGTGCCAATTAAAAAAACTATTAAATCAATAGCAGAGGTGGTTCAAGGATATGGTAAAAATTGTTATGACAGTACACAGATTTGAATACACAATTTTGAGACTATTTCTACCACACGATGACTTTTGAATATTTTTAATGCTAGGATTATATTTTTATCGAGAATCATCTAAATTAGATTTTTTTTCCTTTCATGTAGTCAAGTCAAACCATTTTAACTGATTCTAACATTTGCTGGCTTTGTTGAAACTCCAATGAAGGTTATGACGCAGACAGAGATGGCTGAACAAGGCTTTCTTCAAGAATGTCAGAAATGACATGATTGAGTGAATACAGCTCCACTCCACCAAGTCAAGGACTCTGAAGCATCACATAAACGTTCTTGGGCAGTAGAGGATGTGCCAGTCCTGGAGGGAGAATGCCACAGAGGCTCTTTGTATGACCATACAAAGAGCGAAATACTTAGTTAGAATTATAATATTCCCATCTACTGGCTGGAGTCCATGTGAAATACGCGCTGGGAACTTCAGCTGTCGCTGCTTTCCTGGGGGTTGCTGGAATGTTTGCCCCATCATAAATCTCCTTGGTGTAACTACCAGAATAACCATAAACACTTCCCTGAATCGATGTCTTTATAATCCTAGTGAAATTTATATCTATGTTTTATGCAAAATATTCCATACTTCCAATTTAAATGTCCTTACAGAGGAAGTTGGTGTAACCCCCAGAGCCAAAGGAAAAATGAACTATGTGGGTTTCTTTTCTCTGGGTTTTGGCCCCTGGTGATATATTACAGATGTTTTGGCCTCACAAGTTAAATAATATTGAGAAAATTCATTTGTTTCAAATAGCTCATATTTGAGAATATTACTGTCTGTTAGGCAATGGTGCAGTCACCTGATTGGAATTTCTCTTTTCTAGGAGGGGATTAAGTCATTTACTCTGAATTGCCAAAAGGCTATGTTGTCCATATAGGTAGCAGACTAAGTAACTCACATTACCTTGCATTTTCTCTGCTCATTTCTCATATCATATAACTGCTGTATTTGCAAATTACAAATAATATAAATAGAAATATATATATGGAAAAACAGGCACGAAGTATTAGCACTTAAATTGTAATTCCGTCAGCCAAAAATTGACTTAGTTGATATGCAATCACATTCTAACCATTATTTCTCAATAAATAAAAACAGAGAGCAAAGTATTACCATCTATTTGATCTAAATGTCACGAACGTTTAAGAATAAAGTTGGCTTCAGGGAAAAATTACATTACTAGCATAATTTAGTTTCCTGAAATTATGAAATTCTTTAAAAAACTAGTTTCCTGCAGAGAATAATCTGACAAAATACAAGAATATTTTTTTCAGATACTAGACACTAGCAAATTAATTCCTTTTAACTAAATGCTTCCATTGAAAGCAATTTTAGGTAAAAGTGTGTAAGAGTAGTACTGGAAATGCACTCATTCCACTAGTCATTAGGATAAAGGAACTCAAGGGAGTCAGGTGACATTTATTTATTTTACTAATCTTACAAATATACAAATGTACCTATTTCAATAACAGAAATTTTGTTTGAACATTTGATATTCCCATTCTTAAAATACAATATTTTATCACATCAGACATACTACAAATATAAAAGGTAATGATTTCTTACCATTCCTTTGTTTATCGATTCTATTAGTAACAGGCATGTTAGTGGTGACAGTGGGTGGTGTAGTACTAGGAGAGTCTACAGTAGCTGGTAATAAAGATGAGAAAGATGTAATTTTGCAAGGGCCACATGACAGTTAATATGGATGAGCAATCTATAATTAATGAATGAAAATATATAGAGGAGGAACAGAAACCATTTCTTGCTACTAAATACAAAACAGACTCTAGGGTTACAATGCATAACATGAAGCAATGTTTTCTATGGCACATTAAGAATCACTTCATACAGCCACACAAGACACCAAAGAGCGTCTTGCACACTCTTGCACAAGAGTTTAGACAAGAGTGTCTTGCATACTCTTGCACAAGAGTTTGGAGCTGATGCCAAAGAATAGAAGGAAGAATGTTCAGATTCTATACCCATGTCTGCCATTTAACAGGCTGATGACCACAGAGTAAATTACTAAATCTTTCTAGAACTCAATTTCCTAAGTCTATAAAAAGGAAAGTTTCCATAAGGTAGTCTGTATTGCACCTATCAGTTTGAAAATTATCTAAACTAGGTCTTCTACTGAGACTAAAGAAGTAAAGTCTCAAAGGAAAATGTATTTCTCCTTGAGAAGATAAATGACAGAAAAACAAAAGAGAATGAAATGTTTACATAGAATATAAATGTATAGAATCATCTACAGATCCCAATAACTCTACTAAATGTTGATGGATAAAACAGATTTCATAAGGACAAACCTTAGAGAGGAGACATTTTCAAGGCATTATAGTTATGATTCTTATACTATTAAAACTTTCAAAGATTAAACCCTTATGTAATGCTTTAATATCTTTCTAAGGGATTCTGGAAGAGCTATATAGGTAGTAAAATAACTATACACACAATTTCCCTTTAGTTTTTCTTAGGAGTATGTTTGTATTAGATGACCATTCATATGTACAATGATCATCTGTTATATATTTCAAATTACCTAAATTTAAAACATTTACACGACTATGTATTAAGTGATTAAGCGATTATGATTATGATTACCTTCTGGAAGTGAAATTCTTTGATTCAAAATATGCATCCTTAACTAAAATAATTTTCAATTCTAAAGTAATATAAAATTCTTAAAAATGGGGATCCTTTTTGAAGTCTTTATTTTTTTAAAATTCTGATCAATTATATTTATCTTAGTGCAAAAATACATCAATGAATTTAAACATGTTTTTGGTCATTTAGGACATGGCGGGAGGGGGGGTGGAATGCTGGGCATCTGATCTTTGACCCAAGGAATCAGTACTATAGGTACCTCAGCTTAAAAGAAAAAAAAAAAAAACAATTTAAAAAACCTTTCAGATCTTGAGCTAGGCAAAATTAAGGTTTCTTTCTATTTTATTTATCTATTTTAAAACTATAGTGAGTTTGTGGAAATTATGTAATGACTTTATTTTCATAGATCATTCATCAGTAATAATAACAAGAAATAGTATCTCAAAAAAGAAGCAAACATAGTGCCGAACTACATCCCTTCTCCCTGACTACTTCCATACTGGAATCACAGAAAAGAGCTTAGATTTCTATCTATTTAGAAGCACTTCTAACCCATCACTCTCAGGATATGATCCTCTTAATAAGAGATTCAGCTTTTTCAAAAGGCATTGTCATGATTCTTAATGTGGTACACAGAACATGTTACTTCATAAAGAAATATTTAATAGAATAAATGGATGAAAATGGGTCATAAGTAATTAGGAGGAGCAATGATAAAATTAAAGCAAAATATTTATGTTATTATTTTAAAACTTATATGACTTTATATATTATTAGCATGCAACTATTTAGTACATTATATATAATTGGAATACTGGCCATAATATAGTTTTGTGTATTATAATAATAAAATTACACTAATATTAGTTTAAATATGACTATTTTTATCTTAATACTTAAGTTACATTATGTACCATAAATTGCCTTATGCAGCTTAATTGAATAACTTAATTTTCCCCTTGTTTTTCACACATGAATGCTTTTTCAAAATATTGCATGACTATATTTATACTGGACCTTTGCAATAATCTTGAGAATAAAAAGAGGAAAAAAATGAAATAAATCCTTGTTTAATAGCATATAATCATTCACATTTAAGAGCCCAGTGCTTTATGGAAATATGGTCATCCAGTGTGTGAATGCATTCTTTCTCCACAGTGTATGTACTGTACACCCACACAACTAAAACACATCCAGAAATTCTTCTGTTTTGCTGGTTTCTGGCTTCTCAAGAGAAAATTAAGATAGTAATAAAAATAATTACAACCACATTATCCAAAATAGCAAGTAGGAAATAGACCCCAGAGGACGATGTTGGCTCCCTACCTTGGCAGAGTGTCCCCAAATCTGCACAGTTGGCTAGTTCTGCTGCCGGAAGTGGGATCAGGTAGGAACCTTGATTAATATAGAGGGATTATACAAGTTTGACTTATGATTTAGTGACATTGCCCCCAACCCCTATGAATCTTATGGTTGGTATAACAGGAGTGCCCCTAGATGAGTCCATCAATAATACTCCAACCTCAAGAAAGTCTCTTAAGGTCTTTGTATCTTAATTTCCACAAATGTAAAATCAGGTTATTGAAATTTCCCTCAAAATCTTCAATCACTTTATTGGCTATCCACACATGAAAGGAAAAGAAAGGCTACTGCTCGTTAGAGTTTGTGTAAAAAGTCCAGGGCCTTTTCATAGGATAAATTATGAAGCTCTGGTAGAAATTCATATAAATAAAGTAATATAAACATCAAAGGTAAGTTTCAAAAGTGAACTTGGATATTACTAATATTCATAAAATGCATATTTTGGGTTCACAAGCACCAGCATATGCCATTTACAATTCCGGAAATATGTTTCTGTGACTTCAGGTTGGTCTTTGTGTCTTTTTCAAGCCTTTTTTTTTTTTTTTTTTTTTTTTTTACTGACTCATCCTCAGCAAGAAACAAGTTTAGAGCTGGTTTTCTAGTAGGAGTAACGGATTTTCTCTGTTCCAGTAAATCTCTGACAGTTAACAGACTTTTACCAACAGGTTGAGACTGAGGAAGATGGGTTCAACTTATCACAAAGCACCCACATTATGCATAAAGACAAGAGAATAAATACAAATATTTGTATACATGCACATACACAAATACATAGATTTAATTTTAAAAAGACATTTCCATAATAGTGATTCTATTCTAATGGTTAAACATTTTCCAAACTGTTCTGTGGGAACAGTACATGAAGGCAGAGCAGGTACGTGATCCAACAAAAGATGTCGTATTAGGTAATTGATGTGCATAAGCGGAAAGCATCCCAACAATTTAACAGAAGCTCATGAATCATGATTTCTTCATTCTCAACTACCTCAGGCACCTAGCCCAAGGAAGGAATCTTCAGAAAAGCCCAACTCTACAGGCAGGTCTGTGATGTGAACTGGCAAGACGCTCTCAACATAGTCATTTACATATTCATTCAACAAAAATGTAATCACTGTTTAGTGTGTGAGGCACATAGGCTACAATAATACTCTAAGACAGTGTCAGTGCTCTCAGAGAGGCACAAATGGGAAACAGAGTCACAGTTCTCTGAATGCGTTAAGTGGAAGTACTCAGTGGCTCAAAGGAGGGCATGACCAACAGCTTGATGAGAAGGGGGAAAAGAGAATCCATTACAAAAAAGGATGCCTGTGAATAATATCAGGAGTCACTATACTAATGTAGGAACAAGAAATTAGAAATGGAAATTACTAGCAGAGAGAATTACTGAAATACCAAGATGGCAGTGAAAAGTTCTGGGAACCTGGGTGACATGGCATCACTGGAGTAAGCACAGGAATGATCAGATATATAGGTAATGGATACCAGTGGAGGGCCTAATAGAATGTTGGCATCATGAATAATGGGACTCTGTCTTCCAATAACATATCCCACACACATAGCAGGTGGTTACTCAAGCTTTATCGAATAAATCTCTGGATGCATCATGAACGACTTCCTCTTTCTTAGAGGAAAAGGAAAATATGAAAGGAAACTAAGTGAGAAAATTGGATGTCTTGTATCCATCTTTTTCTTGCCATCCTCATTGTACTCATGATATCAAGTCTAAATTAATAATAGTTTTTATTCTTATTATATATTCCCTCTTAGTTGGCTATGGAGCCTCAAAGATGGTTTCAAATTTAAATCACTTAGAAAGAAAGAGAAGACTAGGGGATATTTTTCTGGTTTCTAACTTGAGAAACTGGTACATAACGATCTCATAAAAGGAAAGAAGAAACACTAAAGGAAAGCAAACTTAGGTAGGGTGGGATGAATGAGTCCAATAATGGGAACTGAGTGACATCTGGATTCATGGGCAGGTATAAAGGTTTCTGTGAGAGGTCTAGCCAAGAAATAATGCCACAGGATCTATAGATGTATCTGGGATCTCTCAAGCTAGGGTAGAGATTAGATGGAACCATAGATATGCCTATATTTAAGTATCTTTTTTTTTTTTTTAAGAGTTCTAAATCTCAGAAGGAAAAATAGTTCTTATAGAAGGTGGTTTTATAGAATTCAAGTGAAGGAAGTTTCACGGAAGGTGTGGCCATATCATGTACACCAGGAAGGTCAAGAATGATCAAAACCGAGAAGACTTTTAACTTGCATTGGAATTTGGGTAGTAACTGTACAGGAATTAGCTTCAGGAGCGTGGGAATGTGGAACTCATGACCATCATTTGAGAAGTGAATGCAAAAAGAGGAAGCCTGGCTATGAAAGAAAACAGAGACAGGGAGAATGACTTTGGAAGATTGAAAACTCAGACAAGTGTACTATGGAAAAAGGGCAGTTGAGGAGGTAGAAGTTGAGGCCTGCCTTGTCAGGACTGAGGTATAATTTTACCATCAATGTTTTCTGTCCACCATTCTTTCCCATCACTTATACCCACTTCTTGCAGAACCTTACTTCTTTGTTAGGTACTTATATTTTAGTGAGGAATTTCTGAAAACTAAAAACAGGCTTTAAAACTCAATATGAGGAACTGTCAGCGACTGCAACATTAGGGAAAGAGAGAGAGAGAGAGAGAGAGACCCTTGGATGGAGTTCCTGTGCTTCTCAAATTACACACAGTGTTGGCAGTCAAAGGCTCCTTAGGCCACTTCTGACACTGATACAATATCTCTGGAAGACAAAAAGAGATAAGGAGATGGTGTGGGAAAGAAATTTCTAGACTAACTACACTTCCACTGCAGTAGATTAAGAAGCTCCGAGGTGGAAATGAGGAAAGAATCAGAAGAGTTATGATTTAGAGCAAAATATTTAACAATTTTCTTAACATTTCCTCAGTTTCACTGTATGGTAACAAGTATAAATTCCATTTTGTGACATCCTTGTCACTGGAAATTATAACATTCCTCAATATTTAAACCATCGGTTGCCTCTTTTTTGGTATTTACAGTTTAGCAAATTAATAGTTATAAATATTAAATAAACACTGTTTTATGATTCAATATAGCAATAGAAATTAAATCTGAACACTACATGGTATAAGTACAAGTGACATTTATTATTTCATTTTTTTTAAGATTTTATTTATTTATTTACTTACTTATCTTTTAGGGGTGAGGAGAGAAGCAGAGGGAGAGGAACATGCAGACTCTGCACTGAGTGTGGAGTCTAACATAAAGCTCGATCCCACGACCCTGAGATCAGGATCTGAGCAGAAATCAAGCCAGATACTTAACCAACAGAGCCACCTAGGTGCCCCACAAGTGAAAAATTTAATTGGAAGGAAATTACATTGATAAATGAAAGCTTTATAAATACACCAAATTCCATCGACAAAAACCATAAAATATAAAAAGTACATATACTTTTTATTTCCACCATTTCATATTTTCAGCATATCTGCATAAAAAAAGTCATTCACACAGTCAGTTTTCCTAGGTAAACATGTTTATGAACCAGATTGTTAAGGAAGAAGAGACAATTTTCTTTCCTGGATAATGATATAATTATTATCAAGGAATTACATTCAGAATGTGACCTAAGTGTGTTCACTGATGTTTGTGGATACCACAGAGGTTTTTAAAGGTATTTGCTTAATATTTAACTGCAAAATTTAGAGGCAAATTTCCTTGAAAATGTAAGCACCAGGGATGCCTGGGTGGCTCAGCGGTTGAGCATCTGCCTTTGGCTGAGGTCATGATCCTGGGATCAAGTTCCTCATTAGGCTCTCAGCTGGAAGCCTGCTTCTCTCTCTGCTTATGTCTCTGCCTCTCTCTGTGTCTTTCATGAACAAATAAGTAAAATCTTTTTTAAAAATGTAATCACCGAAAATAAACAGGTGATGAAAAGCTGCAAGCTGTTAATCTTTCTTCTCTAGCTGTTGTTCTTCCAAAATCTTGCCACTGAGTCACTATTTACACAAGTTGTGTTAAAAAAAAGACTGATGTGTGGCCGATAACACATCTTACATTCTACAATAATGAGGAAAAAATATTACTTTCAATTCCCTCTTTGCAGTTATTACTAAATTGAACTTTATAATTTTTCATAAATATATTTAAAATAATATTATTTCTGGAAGCCATTTATGCTCATAAAGAGTTTGGATCATCTTCAAAGAATAAAGTCCTTTGTAAAGATAATTTTATCTTTATTATTTAAAAAATAATTCAGTTTATCCAAAAATACTACACTCAATATTTTTTAGGGATGAAAGGAAGGCGTCAACAATGAGTCACAATTTTATGGCTGTGAAGGACAGAAGTGTAACAATTGAAAAAGAAAGTGCAGGAATCTGTTGATGAAGCCTTGGTAATTAAGCACAAAACTTTGGAAATGAAAACAAAAGTCAGGACAAATCCAAAAATTTCTAGAAAAGAATAAAAAAGTTGTATACTTATGAATTGTATCTTATCTCTATATCCACAAATGGTTAATAAATGGAAGTGTTTAATAAATGCTTGTAAAATATATGTAGTTTGTTTGAACTTAGACCATTCACTGGGTTATACTGTACCACTCCTCAGGAAAGAGCAGTCATAAGGAAAATAAGTAAAACTGATATAGAAGGCACTGTTTGTTCTTTGTGAAAATTGATGGACATTAGCCAGTATCTTAACTTGAATCATAACACAGGCAAATACTTGCAGTTATAAATAAAGAGTCCATTAAGAAAATCGTCTATCCATGGAGGTCATAAAACTGAATATGTTTAACAAAATTATATAAATAAAATATATTTAATAAAATAAAATTGAAAAATGAAAATTCTAAGAAAAAGAATGATGCTATAAAATGAAAAAGAGCTACTGCTAAATAAAGCATTTCTTTCTGAAAAAGACTAACAAGATGATCTGTGTTCATTTTTTTATTTTTATTTTTTTGATGATCTGTGTTTTAAAAAAAAAAACAAAAAACAAACAAACAAACAAAAAAAAAACAAAAAAACCGTGCTGAAAATGTCTTAATTAAGGTATACTCCCAAACTAGGCTTAGAATAGTGTAGGATAACAAAACAGCCTAATTCTGAAATTTTTGAAACATTAATTAATAATATGTTGATTTTGGGATCCCTGGGTGGCTCAGTGGTTTAGCACCTGCTTGAGTCCAGGGCGTGATCCTGGAGTCCCAGGATCAAGTCCCACATCGGGCTCCCTACATGGAGCCTGCTTCTCCCTCTGCCTGTGTCTCTGCCTCTCTCTCTGTGTCTCTCATGAATAAATAAATAAAATTAAAAATAATAATATGTTGATTTTATTAAGGCAGAATATATTTACTATTTGAAACAAATGACAGGATGTTTTAATGTTAGATGTAATCAGTTCTGTTTTACCATCTTATTTTCATATTATAATTTACTCAAGCAATAGACCTTTGGAAAATCTGTTCATTCTTCCACAAGTTAAATCTGGAAGTAAAGGTCATATTTAACAGACACTGTCAGTCCAAAGGAATGTTAGGCATGAAATTCTATTTTCCCATTGGTTACTGTACCAATCATTAGTTTTTGGAAATTACTGTTACCATAAACAGCAAGCCAAAATGTTCCAGAAAAAAGGAAAGGTTAAAATGTTAATCAAGCAAACCTTTTTCATTTGTTGAAGTTCTGCTTAGCTAACAAGCTTAGATAGCATCTCTCTTACAGGTATTTCCTGCCAGTTAATAAGTGACTAGGGTTATTCAACTCCCAAAGCTGATGACTGAGCAGCAGAGAACACCCTCTCCCGTGATGACTCCTGAAACACAGCCCAGGATATCTGAATCCACGGAATGGGGTGTTTAGCGTCGTTGTGGAATGTCAAGAAGACCTCTATAAAAATTAAAGGAATTCAAATACACGGACTCTGTGACTTGTGCTACTCTTTTAATGAAATCATTTTGAAAACTTACAGATGACTGAATCAGACAAGCATATGTTCAATGCATCTCAATAATCTTAAGCCTTGGGGAAGGAGTGTTAAAGACAGTGTTAAAAAAAATGTGAGGATATCCAGATATTAAAGCCTGGGGAAGGGGGAGAGGAGATGGGCATGTCTGTGCACCCACTGCCTTAGCCACTTTTTTTTTTTAATTTTCAGTTTTTTGCCTTATATTAAGTGAAGGGACTGGCCTAAGTTGGGATTCCCAAGCAGAAATGCCTACTGGGGGGTAATCGGGGGGTGCATGGATGGCTCAGTTGGTGAAGCATCTGCCTTCAGCTTGGGTCATGAAACCCCATGATCTCAGGGTCCTGGGATCAAGCCTCACATCAAGTCCTACTCTATAAGGAACTTTCTTCTCCCTCTCCTGCTCCCCCTGCTTGTGCTCTGTCAAATAAATAAAATTAAAAAAAAAAAAAAGCCTCATGGGGCCAGAAGGCAATCTAAAGATGAGAGGGGGCTGGTGGAGGAAGAATACAAAGAATGGTAAGGGCTGAGGAGCACCCTCATCCCAAGAAGCAGACACCACCTAGCTCCAGCTGTGCTGGCCTGACAGCACTGGCCCAGGCTTAGTTTATTGTTTGCCAGAAAATCCAAACATTTATTTTTACTTGAAATCCATTTTTTTAATGTTTGAAATAAATCATTTAAAAGCATTGTGTGGAACAAATATAAATAAATGAGAACAGAGAAATGCTGCCACCATCATCAATGTCTGAGGGCTGAATGAGCTCACAAGTGGCTGGTTCACTCCCTCTGGCCCAGGAGCTCTAGTAGGTCTTTTCCAGTGTTGTCCAAAGTGTGTGCTTCAGAACGTTGGACCTCATGATTTTTTGGACTCATCTCAGGGAATTGGCACATTTTCTCTTAAAGGGCCAGATGGTAAAAATTTTAGGATGGTGGGCCAACTTAGAGTTTCCCACAATCACCAACCCTGCCCCTGTAGCACAGAGGCAGCTATAGACAATACAAAACCTCCTAAATATGGCTGTGTTGCAATAGAACTTTATTCACAAAAATAGGTGGCCTGCAGTAGGACTTCCTAGTTTGCCAACCACCTGGGTCTAGAGGATTTCGTAGAGAAGTTCAGGAATCCATGTATATCCCTCACATTTTATATTAATGTATCCAAGAAGCAATGCAGGAAAGAAATCTTACTAATTTTGTTTAAAACAAATATAATGTTTATGCTCTAGAAAGCTAGTGTTTTCCCACAGATCACTCCTGGGCCTTCATACTCCTCATCTAGGCAAGAATTAGCTACTCTAGTACATATCATCTTTTAGTCCTGCATATTCTAAAAGACAGTCTAATTTATACTTGTAAGAGGCACAGCTCTAAAATTAAACTTCCTGGGTTCACTTCCTGGCTTGGCCACTTATTAAGTGACGCAGGGGAAGTTACTTAATTTCTTTGTGCCTTGGATTTCTCATCTGCAAAATGGGGTTTGTAATAAAACCCTCATCACAAGATTTATGTTTGTAGAAAAGAGTTAATATGTGTAAAGGCTTAAAACAGTACCTAGAAAATACATATTACATATTCAAGTTAAGTATATAATTTAAGTGTTAGCAATTATTAATACATCTAGTCAATTTTTTTTGGTTGCCATAGTCCTCAAATATTGCCCCACAGAAAGGCAACTATTAAGTGATCTATATTATGACTTTTTAATAATAGCCAAGGATACGGTGAAAACAGGCTGCTGGGATAAAGATAATCACCCTGGACATAGGAAAAATACCTCTGCCCCCTCGCTGCTCACCATCCCACACCAAACACGCACACCTGATATCTTCTCAATTTTCTCACTTGAGTGAAAGACTTCTCAGGGGTCCCCGACCACCCTCTGTAGCTAGTCAAACAGAGAGGATGCCGGGAACACCACTGGCTCTTACAAAGTCCTCCAGTCTTCTTCTGGAACATGGCTGTGGTTTACCCTCTGTCCAACAACCCACAAGGAAATACCTCTCAAATGGCATCACTTAATAGCCTCCCACCATTTACAGGAGCACCATGAACCACAAGGAGGGATGGGTGAATTACAATGACAGTTATGTGACAAGAGTTCCCCAGAGGAGTAGGGCACACACAGGTCAGGGAAACAGGAGAGGTGGTCTCATGTCTTCAAAGGGATCCTACTCTGCTCAAAGGATTGGGAATGAATTTCTTATAAAATATCCCCCACAGTCACATAAGAATTACTTTTCAGCATCGGACCCCTTCTTTCCTCTTTTAATGAAAGTTATCTCCGTGACTGAAAAGTATATATTATCAGCACTTTAGATTTAGTCATATGTCATTCAAAAGTGATAATGAAACTTCTCCTTTAGGATTTTCATCAGTCCTAATAATAAAGACTTCCACAATTAACTTATATACATAGAGAATGCTTGATAGAAGTCTATTTTAATATAATGTAGTTATATAAAATTATTTTCCTAAGTATTTGGCATTTAGCTACTTCCAGTAATATCAATTTAAAGTCTCTCAAAGGGGCACCTGGGTGGATTAGTCAGTTAAGCGTTTGCCTTCCGTTCAGGTCATGATCTCAGAGTCCTGGGATTAAGCCCAACATCAGGCTCCCTGCTCAGTGGGGAGCCTGCTTCCCCCTCTCCTATGACAACTGATCATTTTCAGAGAAAGAAGTTCCAAGAAAAAAATGGATAATTCCTGATTATCAAAGCTTTTTCCATTTTATGGAAAAAGCTTTGATATTTTATCTTGGCTGAGTAAATACCATTCTTTAAGGTGGTGTTTATTTAACTAACATAATGGAAATTTCATAAAGATCAACTTTTTATTGTATCATCTTTGTGATTAAAAACAGTAACTTGCTAATTTCTTTTGTTTCAGTCCTGATAGTAACATTTCTATTTGAGGCATGACAGTTACAACTTCTGTTATGTCAGTGATAAACTGGGTGACATTTTATGACATCAGGAAAACTTTAAAATGGTAGAACCAAAAGCTTTAATTGAATAAACAAGGCTTGTAATCAAATGTATATACTCTGTATGGCTGAACATATAACATTTTAAAAATTAAAAAGCTCACTAACAACTATATATACATGTATGTGTGTTTGATTTCTTGTTGACCAACATTCATAGAATAATGCTCTTTAAAAAGGGGGCAGGTAATATGGCCAGACTTACCACAGCTTAGGTTGCTTTCTGCTTTCAGAGCTAGCGTGGGGATATTCCAGAAGTCATTCTGCCAGTCAACCACATTCCCTTTCACATTACAGCTGAGGTTGGAGAGGATTTTGGAATTCATGGTAAAATTCCAAAGTCGAAAGTTATAAATGTCCCCTTTTAGGGAGGCAATTTCATTGTGACTGGAGCCTAACAGGAATTTCCCATTTCTAGGAATAACTTTACTGATGGTAGACTCACATGGAACTGCTTCATAGTTTCTTTTGAAATTTACACCAACAGAACCCAGAGAATTATTCCAAATAATGCAGAGCTGCTCAAAGCTTTCTGTGAAAATGTCTTCTTTATCCTTCACAGGTAACACACTGTTCAGGAAGCATTTTGAACCAGAAATAGAAATAAAGTAGCCATTCCTGGTCTTTCCAAAACTAAGTAACTGTGTGAAGGAGGCATTGGAGTAGGAGAAAGCTATCCATTCATGGTCTTCCTTGCCAATTTTGGTTGCTTCAAAACAGAGAGTGAAAGCGCTGAGCTCTGGAATAGAGACACTTTTGGCAACAGATATCTGGTAACTATCTAGTGTCTGGGGTAAAATGACCTTCTGGTTCCTTAAGGACACAGCAACTAGGACAAAACATAGTAACAGACAAAAATATATTAATTTCAAACATTAAACTAATGAGATGCAAAACATCTGATATGCCCATTCCCACCCCACCGCTCTGGACTGACTTTTGCCCCTCCTTTTATGACTCTCCATTACCTTGTACCAATAATAACAATATGGATCCCACCCATATTAAGTCTAATCATGGTGGGATCCCACACCAAAACTTCAAATCCCTGAACTGAAACAACAACCCAAAACCCAAATTAAGGAAACTATTATTTCAAGAAAGCTCTGTTTGTACACTTTTTCCAGAAATATGCTATTTTTCAAAATTTCTAAAAATAGCTAATATTTCTTTTTTCATTAATAATTGCCTTTTACTCTTCCTAAACACTCCTATGCTACCCCATATCCTATTCATTTTCCCCACCACCAGGCTATTTGAGGAACAAAGGTGAAAATAATCCTATGAAAGAGAGGCACTCTGATAAAAAATAAAAATAAAAATGAAATTTTAAACTATATTTCCTTTACCGCGGAGCATCTGAGCTCCTTTGTCAGGGATAGCAAGGAGCAGAGGTAAAAGGAGCAGACAATGCAACTTCCTATCCTAGCTCTTCCACAAAATGCAGTGTGACCTTGGGGACATTACCACTCTCCATAAAATGAAGGACAATGACACTGATTACACAGGTGGTCAATAGGAATTAAATTAACACCTTGGAAAGCTCTAGAACAGTGCCTGCTATAGTCAATGTACAGCTAGGATTACTAACATTACCGATTACTAACATTACTGATTACTAATACAGATTATTATTATCATCTGCATAATATAGTCAAAATAAAATGAATTAGCCCAGTATTTCTGTGACATATGTGAAATTAGTAAATAGTACAATGGATTTAACCCTATGTTAATATGATAGACACTGTGAAACAGGTACTGATTGAGAGAGAAGCAGCTCTCCTCAAAAATTCTGTTTAATGCTGGCTTCATAGGAATGCTAGTTTGAATATATTTTAATATATGTCAAGAATAGGTCTATGGTATAAAAACATCATTTTAATATAAATATTCTAGTTAAAAATCCATGATGAGGGATCTCTGGGTGGCTCAGTGGTTTAGCGCCTGCCTTCGGCCCAGGCATGATCCTGGAGACCCCGGGATCGAGTCCCGCATCTGGCTCCCAGCATGGAGACGGCTTCTCCTTCTGCTTCTCCCTCTGACTCTCATGAATAAACAAATAATATCTTTAAAAAAAAAAAATCCATGATGGAGTTTAACAGAATCATGCATTTTAGTCTACTTTTTAAATATAAAGGACCTTACAGGTCTATTTACCCAAAGGAATATTTATGTAATAGGAAGCCAGTATTCAACATGTGTTATTAAAAGGGTAGAAAGGAAATATGTCCATCAACATTTTATTAGTGGTTATGGCTAGGTTATGATATATGGGCAATTCTAATTTGCTTCTTTTTTATTTTCAAATTTCCTATAATATTTTACAATTTTTAAAACACTATTAAAAATTAAAACACAGTATCAATTAACCACACATATACTTAATGTCAGTCACTAATAGTAAATGACTCTGCCACCAAAAACACAATTTATATTAATGAGGGTCAGTCATTTTCCTAATGGTGCCTTTCTTTATTCTTACTTTCAGAAATGACATCCACTTAAGAAGCTAGTCTTAAAGCTTGAATTTTCCTTAAGCAAAGAGAGGTTTTAGAGAGATCGAGATTATTCAAATATTACAATATGCCAGAATCTGGGAACTATGCTTGATAGAAATATTTTTTTCCTTTCATTAGTCATTTCTAAGGGGCTTTCCTCAGGCTATGTTGTTTATTAGCTGAAGTTATAAATAGATCTTTTTATTTTAATTTATATGCTAATATTTTATATTTGTCCCCTAGCATAGTTCCTTAAAAGGGCAACATCTTAAAAGTCTAAAATAAAATGATTTCTGAATAGGAATGTTTTAAATGTTCAGTGAAGAGCTGTTAAAATTACAGCTTTTAATTATTAGCTGTGGAATATCTACAATCTGTTCCAAGCAGCCTTTAAATATTCTACATATAAACAATATAAAAAATTCATTTCTACTGTAACCAGATTTTGGATCTGGTAACTATATATTGCTAATGAGAATGTTCAGAGAATATTAACAGATTCTTGCCCTTAAATTCTAATCCTAATCATTCACATTCACATAAAAGAGCATAACTCTGTCTTCTGGTCCTTGTGTTTATTGTAGAACATGTTAAATGAAAGCAGAAGGTTGGCGCCGCCTTTGGTTTACATACCTCTGATGTAGCTGGCATTGAAACCTTTCTTCTGGATGCTAAAGTCACTTGAAAAGGACACATGCATCTCATTCGCACTTGAGTTAAATGATAGGCCTTTGGCAGTTGCTCCACAAAATTTAGTCTGGCTCTCTCCATTATCAAGGGATAATGAGTCATAAATGCAATTGGGAGCTTCTTCAATGTCGAAATCATTAAACGTTATCTGAATGATATAGCCGGTGGGGGCTCGCAGGGTCCACAAGCAAGCCTGGCTGTTAGGGTAGTCGTTAGGGTAGCACGGAGAAGTAAATGTCCCAGAAGGGCTGGATAGGACAACTCTGCAGTTGGCACATCCCCACACTGTTGGCCAGACAAAAGAGAGACAGAGAAAAGGGTGGGGATCAGAGGCATATGATAAACCAAGATACCACACACTGGGGACAAACAATAAGCATTTTAAAATACCAAAATATCATCATTAAAAAAAAAAGGAGAATGAAACCCATCTCAAGGAGAAAAGGAAAAAGTAACAGAGGGACAAAGAGTAAAAGAAAAAGAAAAGTTTTAGAGCAATGATTCTTAAACTTGAGGGTCACAGATTCTAAGAATCAGATAAAAGTTACACTAAAACACATAGAAGTCACTATACTCAGTTTTCTATTTTAGGGAGTACATGAGGCCACAGGAGGTAACAATGGGTTTCCCAAAGGTTCACTGGCTCGGGGTTAAGAATCTCTACTTTAGCGAGTAACTGAACTGGGGGTAAGGGAGTTAGAGAAGCATAAAAGTAGAGGTCAGTATTACAATCATGGATATAAAGGAAGATAAATACTTAGGAATTAAATGTTTAAACAGAAAGTTACCAATACAAAATAAATAAATAAGCAAATAAGTTGTCCTCTGGCAGACTTTTTTTTTTCCCCTAACATTCAAATAAATAGCATCACCTTGCATGTATGGAATATTTATAGTTTAAAAATACTTTCACCTATTTCATTTGTTCATTACAGTTGTTACGTACATACTTGTGTGATTAGTTCATTCACTCATTCATTCATTCATTCTGGTGACTATTCATTGAGTACCTTTCATAAACCAGGCACTATTCTAAACACTAAAAATAATTCTAATACATATTAATCAGCAAGAAAGACAAAGTCTATTCTGAATGATTCTTACACTTGATTTTGGACTCAAAGATAAACAAATAATATAATGGCAGATGGTAACAAGAGGTAGAAAGAAAAGTAAAGCAATCAATTATTTCTCAATTATAGCTATCCAGGGCCTGGCTACCAACTGGAATGAGAAACCAAGGTCTACTATCTTTCTATCTAGTGGCACTTTTGCAATTAATATTCATGTCTCTTTTAAGTATTTGTATAATTGGAGGCAGTAATTTCATTTATTCAACATTCTGGATAAATAAACTGCCAAAAAACTGACACATACGGCCTAAAACAATAAAATACTTTAACTCTGTTAATGGAAATCACTCTGAAAGTATTGTGTTCCTCCCTCTTTTACCAGGTTGAGTAGAATAAATAGGCACTAACTTTTCTTGAACAGGGTAATTACCATAAATACTACTTATTTTTCTATGATATAGTGATATATGCAAGGAACTTACTGGATATGTTACACTGCTCAGGTTAGGTTTTTCTTTTTTCTTTCCCCTGTGGCTACCTTGGATTATGCACTATATCCCTGACAACTCTGCTCCCCATCAATTCTTTGTAACTTGCCCTCCCTCTGTTCTTCCTCCCTATGCCCGCAATGTGTTGTATAGGGCTGAAGATAGAGAGAGGAAAACAAATTATGATCACCACGTGTTAGCCAAACGCCTTCTCTCATCCATCCCTGGAGTACCACATTCCTCTTCTTTGTTGTTTTCATCAGAGCAGTTATGTTACTTCCACTTGTGACATTATTTGCTTATTGTCTGTCTGTTCCCACTGTTCTTGGAATAAAAAGTAAAAAATGTACTGTTCTATTCACCATCTTACTCCTCAGGACCTCACAGCATCCCTGGTACATGGAAAACTTCCAATAAAATTTTTTTAATTTATGAATAAATGAATAGCTTAAATCCTATCTCCATTAAGTACAGTATATGAAACTAAGCCAAACAAAGTCTAAGTCAGAAAAAGATAGTGCATGAACTCTGGAATGTCCCTTTGGGTGGCATTTTGGGGCTCTTTCTTCCAATTATTCACTCATAGTCTAAGACTAAGAACACCGGGCCTGACACTTACAAGTAATCCTAGAAAATTAACAATAATGTATCCAGCAAAAGGTACTGATTGTTAAAAAAGAAAAACAGGATACCATCTCTGTGTCATCACAATGTGCATGAAGCACCATTATTTTTCCATCTGCCACATTTAAAACACAATATACATGACTTCCTTCATCCTGATATATATATATTTTCTCCAAATTCTTCTTTAAGAGCTGAATAAAAAGTACAGGCAAGTTCAACCTGAGCACATAGACTCTAATATTGAACAAGTTAATGTCTCTGTGCCTCAGTTTCACTACCTTCACACTGGTGGCAATAGAAGCATTCACCTCCCAAGATTATTGAGAGGGTTAGATAGGTTAATATTGGAAAGTCCTGGGAGCCACACCATTTGAGTGTTGGATTTTTATTACTCATTAGTATAACACAAAATCTGTGCATCAATAATTTAAGAGAGAAAAAATATAGCATCCCATTTTAATAGAATCCTATTTTTCCCTTAGGTACTCGTTGGGATGAAACAGCTAAAGGGAAGACACCGATAATATTCATTTAAAAACCAGTTAAAGTATTCCTGGGGTGCCTGGGTGGCTCCGTTGGTTCAGTGTCTGCCTTCAGCTCAGGTCATGATCCCAGGGTTCAGGGATCAAGCCCAGAGTTGAGTTAAGGCCCTTGCTTGGCAGGGAGTCTGCTTCTCCCTCTTCCTCTGCCTCCATTGCTCCCCCTACTTCATTTTACCAAATAGATAAATTAAATCTTAGACAAAGTAAAATAAAAACAGATTAAAGCACTCTTCTATGATTCTCATCTACAGTCACTAGACAGCAGTTAGAGATAATGCTACTAAACAGCAATTATCTTAGTTGGGTGAAAAATCAATTAAACAAGGCACAGTATCATCATGTTCATTGTATTTTATAGGTAACTTCACAGTAAAGGGCTTTCACATATATTATCTCATTTGACATCATAACAACCATGGGAATTAGTAGTTCTATCTTCAGATGAAACTAACAAGGCTAATACATATTATATAATTGGTCCAAAGTTACACATCTAATTGATAAGAAGACCAAGACTCAAACCAACTGTTCTCAAGTTTAGTGTTGTTCCAGGGGAAAAAAAAAGTTTCCACAATTAAACAAAAAACAGTAAAGTGGAGAGCACAAGAACTGCCTTAAAAGACAATGTTTTCTGGTGGGCAATTTCTTAAACATAGTGAAATCAACCTAATAGTAATATATTTTAAGAAACTGATTTTGAAATATTTTAGTAAAGAATGCTAGAGAGTATAAAATATGGTGATTTGAATTTGCCCGGTTAGAGCAATCAATTGTCATTGTTAATTCCTAAACAATGAGCTTTTCTTTAAGAACTTTATTAATTCTCCCATAAAGGCACAGATACTTAAAAAGATGGCTACTGAAGTAGCCACTGATTCTGGTCTTGGTAAAACCAGAGTTGACACATTTCCTAAAAGATACTCAAAACATCTGGCTCAAATTGTTTTCAAAGATGGATATAGTAACACATTCACACCTACAAATTTATAAAAGCAAAGTTTTCCGGAAATCTAAGCAACAAACCAAATTCCACCCTTGGCTTTTGCCTATGTCTGTGAATGTTTAGCAATAATTTACTTATGCTCATTTTACAAAACTTTATTCTTCCAAGAAACTCAAATCTAAGACGGAAAACCTTCCAGTCATGCCAAGCCTATTTCAATTTATAAGCAACATTTAGACTCAGATTTAATAATCATTGCCTTTTGTGGTTTTTGTTGTTTTATCTCAAGATTTGGATTCTTACCCCGCCCTTGCTTCAAGTCCTTCCCTCTAAATTAGATAGTATGTTCTTTAAAATCTAAGGCAAAGGTATCAGGTTCCAAAAGATAAATCAAAATAAATCAATTTTAGCTGCTTTCAACATAGATCTATCAATAGAATCACTGTTTTTCCTCTCCTGTGTTAAAGGATGAATAGAATGAATCCATTTAAATGAAATCTTGCTTTTTATCTGCATGCATCTCAAACTGCTGCTAATTAATCTGTTGGAAAACTTCACTGGTGAAAATCATCTCAGAAAATTTTGCCTCAAGTTGCTGGCTCAAGTTGCCTCTATTCAAAGTTGTTGTTTGAAAAAAAACAACAACAACAAAAAAAACAAAGTTGTTGTTTGAGTGATCTGTGTGACTATATTAAATTCTAATGAATAAAGTTCATTAGTTGCTTAAAAAGGTTTAAAATATTCAGTAGCCTTGGTGTTTTCTAAAGATTAAGCAGAAAAGTCAGCAAGTGAGAATTCCAGGATCAGTTCTACAGCCTCAATCATCACAAAGCCAGGAACAGAGACACAGGATTTTTACAGATCAAGTACCACGCCGCCAGATGTAACATCACTGAAATGTCCAATAGAAATAATACTTTAGATGCTGGTATTTATTAGTTGACTAATAATATAGAGAACTATATATAATATATAGTCATCAAAGTAAATGTAAGTGATTTCAGGCCTCTGTGCATATTTTTTCAGCATGGCAAGGAATCTGAAGGCAGTCTGGCTGTGACATCTGCGTTTCTGTTAATGTGACAGACTTGGCAAGCATTCCCACCCTCCCTTACCACTCCTCTTCAAGCTCTGCACTCAGAGATAGCATTTCCATGTAGGGGAGGATCCCTCCTAAAGCAGGGTTACACTGGTCATTCCAATCTCCTGCTGGAATTTCCAGCAGCCAAGTAAGGATATCAATTTGCTCCCAAACTCCTCCTAAAACACTAGTTTCCCCAGGGTTAACCAGAAAATTGATTTTCCCACTGTGATGTTTTGGCCTCAAAACGTTGTTTGGAGGTACCATAAATATGAAGCCATCGCCATGACTGGCACATTAGTTTAAAAGCTTTACTTGAATCAGTTCAATTAAGTTTGACATAGCTAGAAAATTAACAAGAATTTGAAGGTTCCTTGATGAAGCACAGTTAAGCTTAACATTTTTTTTGAATCTCCAAAGCGATTCACATCCAGCACATCTTCAGATACATTTCTCTCTTCTACAATATTGTTAATGTTTAAACTTCAAGTCCTGCCTTTCTATAACCACTGGAGCATAAAAACATCCTATATGTAACTGTGAAAGGTAATATTTTCTGAATCCAAACACATGAACTGCTGGAAATCTTTCCAGACTCACTTTATTATGTAGCTACCCTTCCCTTGCAAGGGGATTAAACACACAAGCACATGTGCACGCATATGCACACACCCCCACACACATATTTTCATGGGAAACTGTTCTCTCTTAACTAGTGGCTGAATCCTTCCCCAGCTGTTAAAAAAATAAAAAATAAAAACATACAACCTAAAGGCAATGCATAATTTTAAACAAACTAAAGCTGTAGAGTCCATCACTTAACCTGTCTTCTGGTTAATACATTCAAATCTCTTATCCCCTTCTATATTCCTGCACTGTAAACCCCTAACTCTGTATTAATATAGCCATGGACCTTTTGCTCTCTAATATGTAGGCTTCTGAACACTGTTGAAAAGAATCCACAACACTGCAAATTTATACTGAGGAGGCTTCTGATTTATTTCACTCACCTTCTTAAACATTCAATGCTTCCCTGATTCTTGAGTCTCTCCCTCATGGTTTGTACCTTCCCCTTATTATTCTCCTGCCCTTCTCTCAGCCCTCTCTAAGCTTGCTGCTGCTCTGCCTCACAATGTTTGCTATTTCAAGTACGATCCTCAGACCCATAGCTTCAGCATCACCTGAAGCCTGTTAGACATATACAGAATCAACCAGACCTACTAAACAAAACTGTATTTTAACAAAAATCTCTCTCTGGTGATTAGTAAGTACATTAAAATCTGAGAAGTGCTCCTTTTAATAACAACATACTACAGAACCTAGTCATAATCCCCCCACACACACACACACCTTCTCCCAAAGGGATTTGCCCCTCCACATCTCATGCAGTCATATCAGTACCATCACCCCAGGGAAGGACCCCCTCTCCTGAAGGGAACCACATCATGGGCTTGGCTCCTCAGATTCTCACTCTGAGAATGTGAAGTTAGGGACACAGATAATTTGTTCAGAGAATGATGAAAAATAAAATGCCTGAGTTATATGAATTCAAGAACAGCAGCTGTCTTGCCCATTTGCAAATGAAAGACACTGATGAGAAGAAGAGAGCAAATGTAGAGAATAGAGAGATAAGAAAAAATCAGACCTTTGAGAAACACAGAGGCTTTAATTTTAAACATTCAAAGTCCAGAATTCAATGAGAGGAGCTGTTCTTTGTGGCTTCTCCTTGAATTCCTTGACAAGGGATCCCTGGGTGGCGCAGTGGTTTGGCGCCTGCCTTTGGCCCAGGGAGCGATCCTGGAGACCCGGGATTGAATCCCACATCGGGCTCCCGGTGCATGGAGCCTGCTTCTCCCTCTGCCTGTGTCTCTGCCTCTCTCTCTCTCTCACTGTATGCCTATCATAAATAAATAAAAATTTATAAATAAGAAGGTTTTGAATTCCTTGACGAGAATTCTTATACCTACCATCTCACTTCTCTTGATCCAGCTTCAGTATATTTCTTTTTTTTTTTTCCAAAGATTTTACTTATTTATTCATGAGAGACACAGAGAGAAAGAGAAGCAGAGACACAGGCAGAGGGAGAAGCAGGCTCCATGCAGGGAGCCCGATGTGGGATTCGATCCCAGGTCTCCAGGATCACGCCCTAGGCCAAAGGCAGGCACCAAACTGCTGAGCCACCCAAGGTTCCCCCAGCTTCAGTATATTTCTGTTCCTGACAGCCAAGTGTGCCTCAAGGCTATACTTTACCAGGCTCTCCTCTCTCTTCAGCTTTTCTGTCTCTATACTTTGTCTCTCGGATGATCTCATCCACACACAGGCCTTTATTATGTCCAAATGCTGTCCTACTGAGCACCACGCCCACACTGGCTAATGTCTATTCAATGTCTTCACTTGGATATCCCATAGATCCCTTAATTCACACACCATTCCTCAAATTATGTGTTTTTATTCATTTTATAATTGTTCATAGTATGAGAAAGATCAAAACTGGAGCTCTGAATACTCCCCTAGGGCTACCTTCTCCCATACCTTTCCAAATATTTTGTCAAGGGCTATGTCATTATCTTATTCATGGTTATCTAATATATCCCCTTATCTCATTCCCATAGCTCCTTAGTTTAAGGTTCACATCTTTTCTCTCTTGGACAAAAAGCTCAGTAGCTAGTCTATTTGCCAATATCTTATCACCTCCAACTCATGCCACATCCCTACAAGAAAGATCGATGAGATAAAAATATGCTTTCAAGATCTTTTCTGGGCTCCAAAAAGGACAAACTTCTTTGAATGACAAGTACAGCACCCATATTTTCCTGTTCATACTGTCTACTCATCACTTACCATCCCCCCATATCCATTCACTTGATAAATACTTCTTAAGCATCTCATTGCCCTGTGAATATCTACTGTATCATGGACAGGATACAATTCCTGACTTTATGGAACATCTAGATTTTTTCAAGTACAGATAAATAAGGGCATAGCAATAGCACAATGTGAAAATTGCTCTGCTAGAACAAGTGGATGAGTACAATCACCTGGGTTTAGACTTCGTGGAAACAGCGCCATTTCTAACAGATGAGAAAGAAACTAAGACCTAAATATCCAGCATAGGAGTGGGCCAAGTAAAGAGGAGAAATAGAAAAGTGTTCCAGCTAGAAGGTCAGCAAGTGTAAAGGCTAGCCGGTGAAAGAGAACACGACTGTTCAGGTAACCTAAGAGTTTAGTTTTGTGGAAACATAGGATCCAAGGTGGGGCAAAACAAGAGATAAAGATGGCAAGGCAGGCAGAAATTAGATTTTGCAGGATTTTGCAAGCCAGCCTAAAGATCATGGAAAATTATAGTAAGAGCAGTAGGGAAAATAAAGAGGTTTTAATTAGGGGAAAGTTAAATAATGAGATTTGTGTTTAGCACAGAGGGTTTTTTTTGTTTTTTTGTTTGTTTGCTTTTTTTTTTTTTTTTTTTCCTTTGGTAAATCCTTACCCTTCTAAACATAAACACAGAACTACCAGTTAACAGAGCCCCTTGTAAGAGTCCCTGCAGCCACACTCAAAGGACTTGACAGAAGACAAGAAAGAGACAGCAAACCACCCTGGCAGCTCATTTGCGGAGAGAGAATAGTAGTCAAGTAGTAGGAAGATTAATTCTGCAAAGACTCCCCAAAGCAGAGCCTAACTGTTGATGGGTAAGATCTAAGAGCAGCAAAGTGACCAATCTAGTGTTCATCGTAGATCTATCCTACTGTGATCTTACATGTTCTATTACCCCTGATGGAAAACTGAGGGAACTATAAAAAACACCCACCTAATGTTCATTTCTCTCACTTAAGAATGTCACAGAAAACTTCTCCATATGGATTATCTAGGCAGTTGTTATAGGGTAAAACTGGTTTATGTTGGCATTAACCAGAAAAAATATTGCTAAATATTACCCACATAAATAGAGAATGTCTTAGTCTAATTAAAGCTAATTATAGTTCTAATACCCATGAAGGCAATGATATCATTATTGGCAAAGTGACACATTACTAACTTCTTGAACATACGAAAGCAGCTAATGAGATATCCATGTAAAATACTAGGACTGCATTTGATTAGTAGTAAGATGCTCAAATAATATTAACTTTTAGTGTTGTGATTGTGGTTGTTACTTCATAGGAGAGAATGTTTCAGTTCATGTTAGTTCATGCATGCATGCATTCATTCATTCATTCAATTTTCTGGGCCCCTACTTCCATTCATTTCCAGTTTTCTCTTAGATATCTTTACATATGGTTGGGATGCCTGGGTGGCTCAGTGGTTGAGTATCTGCATTTGGCTCAGGGTGTGCTCCTGGGGTCCTGGGATAGAGTCTTGCATCAGCTTCCCCACGGGAAGCCTGCTTCTAACTCTACCTAAGTCTCTGCCTCTCTGTGTCTCTCATGAATAAATAAATAACATCTAAAAAAAAGATATCTTTACATATGGTTAACAGAGGGTGGTCAGAATTGGAGGTCAGAGTAAAAGGTTATTGCTTCTAATTTATTACATGTTATGTGGTGCAGATGAAGAACCCGAAATTAATAGCTAGAACAAATTTTGGTTTAACAAACTTGCCCTCCCAATAAGTTGGGAGAATATATTGGGAAGAAGATGACAGTGGCAGAGTAAGTGTGCCCCATAACTCAAATTTTCCAAATGAGCCTTTGAGGGCGTTAAAATCAACAACAACAACAACAACAACAAAAAACCCACCTAGGTTTGTACACATAAATGGCAGTAGTTTAAATAGTGAAGGCTTGGAGCAAAGTAAATTATAGATGCAACTAACATATTTTTGGCCCTCTATAGAATACTTTTTATAGAAACATTTTGGGAATAAGAAAAGGCTGATATAAAAAATCCATAATATAGATTTTTAAAATAAAAATACTTTTTCAGTAAAAGTTTCCATTTTATACTCAAAAAAGTCATTTAAATATGCTGTCTAACTGCCTTAAGTTAAGGAATTACTTTTCCAAATATTTATATAATGTCAACTTTGCACACAGATCTCAAGAATAATGTATTTGAGGGTTGTATGAAAGAGGGAAGGAGAAAGAGAAATAGAACAAACCTTAAGTTTGTTCAGCACACTCTAAAATTCAACTTTAAAAAGTTCTATTTCCAACTTCTAGCTAAATCACAAAATCTGATAAAAAATATTTTGTTATTATTTCAAAAAAGGAACACTGTGGCAAAGGCAATATATTCCTGATGCTGAACTAGAAGATCTCTCAAAATCCTTTCCAGATGTAAAATTATACCTTACAAGGTAATTTTATTTTTTAAAGAGAAAGCACAAGTAGGAGGGGTACAGGGAGAGGGAGAGGGCAGAGCCAGACCTTTTTTTTTTTTTTAATTTTTATTTATTTATGATAGTCACACAGAGAGAAAGAGAGGCAGAGACATAGGCAGAGGGAGAAGCAGGCTCCATGCACCCGGAGCCCGACATGGGATTCGATCCCGGGTCTCCAGGATCGTGCCCTGGACCAAAGGCAGGTGCTAAACCGCTGCGCCACCCAGGGATCCCCAGAGCCAGACTTGAAGCTCAGTTTTACAACCCTGAGATCATGACCTGAGTCATGATGTCAGAGATGAGACTCAGATGCTTAACCAACTGAGCTACTCAAGTGCCCCGCAGAGTATTTTTTTCATATCAATATAAGCCATTTAAACCCATATATATAGAAACAGCTAATAATTATACCACCTATAATAACAATTAGCATTTGGTGAGTGATTACTTTGTGCCAGATGAGAGAAAACTACATTGGCTTCCTCTCGAAATAATCTGTTTATATGAGTATTTGGTCATACTACAAGTGGATCACAGTAGGTTCTGGTCTTTGCTCTTCCATTAACCAACTATGGGACTCTGAGCTAGTAGAGCCATTGAGGCCTCAGTTGTCACATCTGAAATAAATGTCTTTTCTAGTTCTAAAACTCTAGGATGGGTGACAGACTCAGATCCTCACACACAGTGGTGCTTCGATAGCTCCCTTTAGTAGGAGGAAGCTTCCAGGAAACTTATGAAAATACCTAATGCTTCCCTAAGGAAAATAATGTGCTGATCCTAGTTCATAGGATGATGAGAAAACAGGGTCTTTTTGAGTATTAATGAGCCTCAGCCTGTTTGTGTTCATTTGAACACTCTGAGCCATAAGTCAGCCAATACAGGTTGAATGGAAGTAGAGCTAACAGTCAGCAAACATCCTGATTTCTGGGACATATTCAGACTGCTCAAGAAAATTTCCACATCTTGCTAACAGTAGTTATTATGCTATTTTGAATATTGCTGGCTTAGAATTATAGAGCAAGCTGTGACAGATTGTAAAGATTTAGAGTGTGGTTACATCAGGGGAAAAAATCACCTACTTTCTACCTAATATAGCTGCTTTAGTGTGTTCTTGATGCCTACCAGCTTACTTTACAAAAGAAAAAAAATAGTTTATTACTTGTATAAAGTTAATACAGCTTTTGAGGAGTAAGGCTGAATTTTGGTTTGCCACACTATTGCTAAAATGTTTATCTAAATTTCAGAATGCCTTGGGTTCAGAATGAGGTAATGTAGGCACTAACTCTGTAGAGCCTCTGGCAGATTCTGTACATCCAGGCAACTCCATCAACTTCACATTTAAAATGCTTCATCTCTGCCCCTGGGGCTCTCCACATTAATCACAAAACCTGCAGCAAAAACACACTTGAGAAAAAGTTCATAAAGGTCACTAAACTTCATAATTATGAATTTCCATGATCATGCAAAAATCTACTTGCTCACTGTCTTTTGGCCACTTTTATTTTTAAACTCCAGAAAAATGGAAGAGTGACTTGTAATAGGTGAATAAGGTCACACCTGCAGACAAGCCAGAGAGAAGGCCAAACCACCAAAAGTGGGCGTGCTAGGTGGTCTAACAGAGCAAACAGTGCAGCATGTTTCCAGTTGGAGGCACAGACCAAAGAACAGGAGTTGGTGTCCAAGAGGTCTGAACTCGGGCAAACCTGTCAGCGGAGAGTGTAGGAGTGCTCAAACTGCAAACAGCTGGTTCATTATAGAGGGGCTTAACAGTCACTTGAAATTTCTGTCAAATTGCTTCCATGCCCTTGACCACTATTTAGCTTTGCAACATTGAGAAAAAGGGAAACATTATTTTAACATACAATGCCTTTCACAATCCCACATAGAACACCAAGTAGGGAGGTTTTGAGGGGTGTCCTCCAAGGAAGTGACTTTGGAATAATAATAGGTATAGCACTATTCTGGTTCAATACAAGTTATAACACATACATCATTTTCCTAGGGAAGGATATATGACAGGAAGACTATGTGTCCTCCTGGCATCAAATCTCAATACCCTCAAAAGATGAGAAACTTTAGATTTGGTGATTCTATAATAATGTGTTAAAGTAAATAGGAGATATTTGGATAATACTATATCTTTCCGAAAGTTATTTACTAAATAATTTGAACTGAATCTCTACTCAAGAAAATCAAAATGACTTTCTTCTCCCTCCAATCAGCTGACTTTCAGTTTTTATGATGAGCAAGACATTAGGCATTTTTATGAAGAACCACCCAGGCAGTGTGGTGCTGTCCTATGTGGAAGGACTATTAGCCTCACAAGGCAAAATGGGCCAAAAGACGAAGTTAATTGAAATTTTAATAAAAGTTAACTTTTGCGCTTGTAAGGTGATGTTAACAGTTTACATATATGTGATTTTGCCTGAAAGGAATAGTTTTTTTAATTATCAAAAATATTTTTTCATCTAATACATCATTTTTATGAATATTATGATGCTTGATAAATTTATTTTCTACAAAACTAAGTCACAATTCAAAAGCAGATGATGCAGATGCAGTTCTTTGGTCACTCTCTCTGTTTCCCAGCAAACAGAGTCAGTAAGAAATATACATATCACACTGATCTTAAGGTGTGGGCCAAAGCTCTTGGCTGAGACATAAGAATGTTCTAAGTGACTGTATGTAAGACTACGTACAGCTGACAAATGGAGGATATTTGGTCATTAACAACTCAGACACAGCAAAGCCCTTTCCACAGAAAAATATGAGAAAAGCAGAACATTAAAGCATAGCCCTGTCTTGTCATTTGTTTACTAGATTTAAACATTTGCTCTGAGGAATGCTGAAAATTAAACACCTAGAGTTCACAGAAGCTGTTTTGGAACACTGATCTAAGTTTCTAGTTGAACTGGCTTTGAAGTTGCTCCTATGCCAACATCTTTACAGCAGCTCTCAGTATGTAAACCCTCCATACACTTGACTAGAAATAGCACACTGACTGGCTGGAACTTTCTGCACATTGTTGCAGTGAAAGACACTACTGTCTTTTAAAGCACATTATTCAACAATTAGATTTGGGCTGCTGAAGCAGAAGACAAAGGCAGCACTATATCCTGTGTAATTCAATCAATTTGCTTCATGACGTCATTTTTAGGTACAGCCTTTCAATTCACAGTTTGATTTTTTTACATGGCTTCGAGTGATGTAGAAGCCATGTAAAAAGATGTACATCTACCCCTGGGGGTGCACTCATTTCAGAAATACAAGGGCTTTGGTTAGGAAAATCTCATAAGTTGGGGTAGCATTTCTATTAAAAACCATTAATAAAGGCAAATGTTAATATTTATGAAATTTTAATGAAAAAAGTACATCAAATTGCACACCACTTGGTGTATCATCCAAGTAATACTAATGTGCTTATCCTTTCACTGTCTTTAGTGGGTTAAAAAAAATAGAAAAAGAAAAGATAATGTCAACACTCAGTCGATGTGATCCAGGATTTTTGGGCAAGGCTGGGAGGGAACATGTTACACTAAGAGTGTTTGATATAAGATGTGATTAAATCATTGCAAGATGAGTGCCATCTTGTTGGATATAATTGGAAATGTATTATGGCAGATTAAAGTATCACATTTTCCTGTCAACTGGTAACTGGTAGTAAGAAATACAAAGAAGTAAAATAAAATATATTCTGGACATAGATTGGGCGGGAGCTTTTTGCTGTCTGCTTCCTCTTTGATTCTTTGGGTTATATCCAATAAAAAGGGAAGTAGAGTGAAAAAAAAAGAAGTGGATATGTCTACGATGACCCACTTATCTTGAGTTCATACTGTGACACTGTATAATGCCCAGCACACAAAGTTACAGACTTCCTTCATCCCACATAAAGTCTTGTTTTTTGGGTATTTTTTTGTTTTATTTGTTTTGTGTTGTTTTGGTCTATTTTTTTGTTGTTGGATTTGAGGGAGATCTGAAAATCTTGTGGCGCACTCTCTGAAATTTAAGACTATTTTCCTTGGCACCCTTCATCTAATTTTATTTGCTTGCTTTCCTTGTCAAATATTTTTTTTCTGAATTAAATACCACAATTCATAAGATGAGTTAAGCTAAAAAAAAAAAAAAAACAGTAAAGAATAAAAAAAGGAAAAGTTCTATGTGTGTATGCATAATGTGTATGACTTCTGAATACATACATGTGGTATATGTAAACAATTTCCATGAGGTCAGGCAGCATGTCTACCTGATTCACTTCTAAATCTCCATCAGTATCCAATGATACATGGCAAGGATTCACCACTCAAATATCCAGAAATTGAGAATAAAGGACAGACATACATACCCTACACATACATACTTCAAAATATATACAACATTAACATACATATATTTACATATATTTGAAATATATATTACAAGATCATTTTTTTCTAATAATCCTGAGTTTTACATGGTAGAAGAGCATCAATTCATGTATTCTTTCCTGCTCATGATAAAAGTGAAACTGAGGGCAGCCTGGGTGGCTCAGCGGTTTAGCACCGACTTCAGCCCAGGGCCTGATCCTGGAGACCCAGGATCAAGTCCCATGTCAGTCTCCCTGCATGGACCCTGCTTCTCCCTCTGCCTGTGTCTGTACCTCTCTCTCTCTCTCTCTCTCTGTGTCTCTCATGAATAAATGAATAAAATCTTAAAAATAAATAAATAAATATAAAAGTGAAACTGAATTCCATTCTAGGCTGAGATTATATTTTATTTCATTTGATTTCAACATGTTTGCTTCACTCTAGTCAATCTATACTTATTTTGTATAAGGCACACATTATAAGTACTAAAAAAGAGAATAATTTCCTTTAGAGAAAACAAGCCAAACAGAGATGCCACAAACATGCTGACCTAGAAGGGCTCCTTAATGCCAGTTGTTGACTTTATGCATTGCTTCATCCTGAACCACTTAGATGTCTATCATAATATTTGGTAAGATATTACTGCTTCTAGTTCACTCACCACATGCCCTTCACTTTTCAGATGCAGAGGCTTAAGGCCAGAGATATCAAAAGACTTGCCCAGGAGAACACCATGAATTAAAATCAAAATGATAATCATTTCTGCTTCCCAACTATGGGAAATTTAAATATTCTCTAATACCTGTATGCCTCTACTAAATTTAAACTTAGTAAATAAATTTAGAGTGCCTAAGGTATCTGAAGTCATGTACAATTATCTTTCCATATGTAAATTAAATTCTCGTGACAGTCTTGCAAAGTATAGTATTATCATTGTTTTATTAATGAGAAAACAGAGATTTATGTGTATCACTTTAACATATTACTTTGCTTTTACAATCTAGCCCATAGGCTTCTGAAAGCCAGGGATCCTATCTAACTTGGTTTAGTCAACATTACAGCCTAAATCTATTTCTAGTTGTGGCAGTATGGGTAGTCACAGTATTAATAACAATTAATTTAATCCAAGCTTTACCCAGAATCAAAGGATTGCAAGGAACCTTAGAGTTTAGATAACCCTCTCCACCATATTTCTTACCCTAAGAAGCAGCCATATGAAAAAACATGAGCTTTGGAGTCAGGGAGACTTGACACTTGTATATGATCTTGGGCAAGTTATTTAACTTCTAAACCTCTTTGTCTTCTTAGAACAGGAAAGACATCACCTCCTTTTTTTGTGGTTCCTGAATGGATTAGTGAAATCCTACATAAAGGACCTCATGCAGTGGCTGATATTGCATGGGCTATCTGAGTATGTACAGGCCAAAGCAGAGACACAAGACCCAGCCCCTTTGCCCCAACCCTGATGGGCACCTCAACTCCAGAGTTCCCTATGGTGTCTGCTGTGGCTCCTGCAGCCATTCACAGCCCAGCTTCTCCCTCAGCCCTGCTCTTCCTTCCCTTCCTCACAGGTGTTGGCTAAAGAATACTCTCTGATAAACTTCCTACATGTTAATCTCCGTCTCTGAGTTTGAGCCGCAAGAACTCAACCTGTAACATCTGACCATTTCATTGTCTTGTGCCTGACTGAAACAGAAGGCATTGAGCATGCTCAAGAAAGAAATCTCCATTCAAACTGCAGTGATGTGATAAATGCTGAAGTGAGAAATTAAAGGTGTAGGTCTGGTTCCAGTTACCACCTAGGTATGCTGGGCCGCTTATTTAATATCTTGGCTTTATGGTTTAAGATGTGATCAATTATAACTCTGACATAAAGCTTAGGTTCCCTCGTTTTAGTTCTGCCTTCAGGCCATAGTGTTTCTCTTGGGCCAAGAACATTACCTGTATTGAAAAAAAATCAACTTTTATTTTCATCAAATCCTAATCAATTTACAGACCCAAAACGATGAGTTTAAAGGCCATGATGTTTTCCTTAACAGATTTTGAATGCACAACTTTCCAGATTAACCTAACCTAGCCAAGTAGAAATTCATTAAATAATTTACTATGGAATACTAATATATTACCAGTAAGTGACACTTCCTATATTACCATTACAATTAAAAGTAAATTTAGGAAACTAGTCATTCTAAATGTCTCAGAAGAAAATCCCACGGGTAAATGTTTCTTTGCTGATGACTTATGAATTTTGTGAAGCTCAGAGAGAGGACGTTATTTAGTTACTCAAGTGCACTTTTGTGCACAGTGAAGTAGCAGATGCTTTCAAGTGATGTCAGGAATGAACACTGGAAGGATAGTTTTAAATAATGTTGGGAATTAGAAAATGACATTTTATTCATATCTTATTTTTACCAATCCAAAGATATATATATTGTTCCCACTGGAAAAATGACCTATCTCATGCCTATATCTAAATTTGTCTCATTCATTTGATCTTTTAACATTTGATGCAGAGTCCAATTATAAGAAGGTTCACTTGTTCAAAGTTGGATTTTTATATTCCCTTTGATGTATTCTCCAGAGGGCTTAACAAACACCATTTTAAAAATATACTGTACTAGAACATAAACCTATCACTCATGTTTGTTTTTCATTGAATTTCTGGTAAGCGGGTGGTGTGATGATTCTCAAAACCTTAATTCCACCACTCCATTACCATGTAGCTAATGGGTTTAGAAAAATCCAACCACAAAAACATAATCACAGTAGTTCTCTGTAAAGAGGTACCTGAAACCTCATTGATCACGACACTTAAAATGTTCCCTGTGAAGGTCAAATTCAAAACATATTTATGAAAAATAAACCTTTATGTTTAGATTTTAAATCTGTTGGCCAGAAAAAACATGGTAGTTTGGTTCAGAATATAAAAAAACTAACACAGGAATCCAGGAGAACATTCAGCAACTTTATTCAAAAAAAATTCTTATTACTTGGGTGCTATGATGAAGAGTTCCCCAAGAATTTAGAAATCAGATTATTCTTTAAAGTGTTCAATTTCAACTCCTTTGTATTGATACTGACATAATCATCTTAGAAAAAGTTTTATTGAGTAAGCAAATGAAGAGAATCACAGTGAGTACAGAATAAGGGAAATATAAAGTTAACTCAATTGTAGTACCTCTCTAAATACTGTACCAGGCCAATAAGAAAATCCTAGACAATGGCCAGAGACCTTGTGCCACTGAGAAGATCAAGCCTCTTGGAGATGGATGCACAGGCTCAATGGATTGCTAAGGTTAAAAATCTAATCTTCTACTTCTTGCTCAGACGACTGTATGGTTTCCTACATAGATGGGCCATCAATTGTTCTGGTTCCTCTGATATTATTCATTGTATATCATCAAGTTAGCTCATTACAAGTTGGTTTCTCAAGTAGCAATATCCCCATAAAAGCAATATAAAAAGAGGCAATATCAAAAATATTTAACAACCCATAACAATTAGGACTTGTGCCTTAACCAGAGTAGACGCTGGCCTGGAAGGCAGACCTTGTGTCAGTTCTATAACTTCTGCACTTACTTTTACTTGTAAGCAAACTTCCAGTTACTTGTTTAACATTTTTCTCCCCTCTTATACTGTGAGGTTCCTGGGCACAGGGACTGCCTCATTTACCACTGTATCTCCAAAACCTAGTATAATTCCTAGCCCTGGTCTTAGCTCTGAGAGTGCATGAATGAATGAGTCAACAAACAAGATTAATGTGGATGAATCTACTTTTAGGAGATAGATCTACTTTCACAGTGAGTTTAAAATCAAACTTCTGAGGCTTCAAGACTCAGGGTTAGACCAATGCACTATGGTGAGGAGTAGCCTTTGGAGAGCTCTCTTGAGAAAGTTTCAGCAACCTTTCTACCACAAACAGCCCACTATTCTGACCTAGCCCTGCAGACACCAGGGGATTTCCCACCACATAGCCTACAGGGAAATTACCAACATAAGAAAACAACTTTACATTCTTTTGTCTTCTGAACATAAACTTAAGTCAAAACAGCAACTAATTAATTAAATGGATTAAGATAATAAGCTAATTTCGCTGCAAACTAAAGTCTGGCTAATAGTTTTAAGTTTGATTATTGAGATAGTCACTACAATTTTGAAACAATACAACTTCGTTTCTCAGTTTGCTTTCCTTTACCCTCAGACTATTAGCCATGTTGCCATTGGGGAAAAACGAATTTTTAGTTGAGGAAATTATTTGATCACAAATTTACATGAAACAAAATAAACCGTCCTACAGGGTATATTCAGAGCATGCTGTAGGGGGAGGAGTGGATATATAGGATGTTGTTTCTTTTCCTTCAGCATGTCAGAAACACCCACTAAATATTCGTGCATTTAACTGGCATATAAACCAGAAAGACTTTGAATTCAAACACAGTTGACCATACTGTGAAAAGGATTTCTAACCAAAAAAAAAAAAAAAAAAAGGTTGAATACAGTGTTTAATTGTACATTTACAAACCAAACTAACTTTTTTTCCATATTTTCATTATGTATACGATGTTTATGATGATCCGCCAACAAGTATGAGCAAAACAGCCTTTGTTATGACTGCCAAGGATACTAAGGTATCTTTTCAAATTATATACATTTTCCCTTCTTCTGGCTCCTAACTAAAAACTAAAGAAAGACCAGAGACAATTGCATTTTTATACCAAAAACCCTTAACACATCACCAGATCTACAGCACATATTTCTTTTCTCCTTTGGCACTCTGCAGAAAATTTCTCAGTCCTGCAAAGCTTTTTAAAATGCAAAATGACTATTCTTTGAGTCCCCTTTGACTTTCTTAATGGGCAATATTTTACCATCCAATTACTGAATGACCCTTAATTCTGACCTTTATTTGGGTGGATTTGACAGTTTTCTTATCCCCCTCTCACCTTTCTATGTTCCACCCTTGGTACCAGGAATTATTTGAAAGGGGAGCAGAATCAATTCATTTCCTCATATCCCCATCATCTCAAGGAATTTGAAAATATCCTTGTAGTCATCAATATATTTTATCGCAAAGACAACTAGGTAATTATAATTGAATATCACAATGTTAGATATGTTAAACAAGGTGTGTGTATATCTCTTCTATGTATCCTTTCCATTAAATCTTACCTACCAATTACTGCCTAAAATAGAACCTAAAATAGAATGAGAAATAGAAATGGAAACAATTTATTTATAGTTTAAGGCTCCAACTACTTTAACAAAAGTTTTTAAAGGAGGCAGTGCCTCTTAATATATCACATAATATCAAATGTCTAAAGAAAACATTTAATTAGCTAATTATAAACTACTAGACTATCTAGCCTTAGAAATTTTCTTCCCTTTAAATATTCTTCCACACTGTTTTCTTTAAAACATGCTTGTAATTAAATGCCAAGTGAATTTTAAGTAAAGGATAAATCATATTATGCCTTTCAAGTCATAACCTAATAGCTCTGTGAGATATGCTAAAAT
The DNA here is from genome assembly GCF_018345385.1 of Vulpes lagopus. Lineage (NCBI taxonomy): Eukaryota > Metazoa > Chordata > Mammalia > Carnivora > Canidae > Vulpes > Vulpes lagopus. The sequence continues at coordinate 91,133,368 of NC_054825.1, read as the reverse complement.
TCATGTAAGATGTTCAGATAGTATTAATAAAGCATTTCAAATATCCTTTTAGTACACAGTTCTGGTATAAAAAACATATTTATACTGATCATCACATTGTTAAATGGGTTTTTCTCAAGTATGTTTTGGGGCTTTTTGGTTTGGTTTTTCTTTGCAATTTTGACCTCATGCAATATTTTTCTTATCACTAATACGCTGGAAACAAAACAATCAGTGACACCATCTACAAAAGGTTTTTTTCCTTTCACATTTCACAGAGTAATAAATCCAGAATAATAAATCATGTATTAGCATGCAAGCTAGATATTTCTGATTTCTCTCTGAACACTCTTTCAATCTTCCAACTGAAAAAAACAATTCAGTAGGAACTGTAGTTACTGTTCAACACAGATTACCTTTCACACACTTCATTTAGCATATAGATAAACCTTAGAAACAGGAAATCAGTGCTGTAAATTTCAAGTGTTAATGAAGTAAATATAATATGATGAGGTATCAGAAATCTTAATGTTTCAATTCAGGAGAATATAAATTGAGAACTTCCCCTTTTTGAGTTTTTTTTCTTTTTTTTTTTTTTTGCCAGATAATTCACACAAAAAGTCTTGACTTTTTAAAAGAAATAGGTGAAATGCAAATTTTCATGGCTTTGGATTTGGTTAATTTAAAAGTTATGGATGATTAAATATTACGCTAACAACCAAACATATTTTCCAAATTGGTGACTCTTGCTCTTTTTTTTTTTGAAAATTAATATTGAAACTACTTTTATATTGTTCAAATTTTAAAATCCATAATGTAAAATCTATAATTTTACAATCTCAGGGAAAATCTGAGTTTATATATATTAAAAATATTTTAGGCATCTCTAAAAACATATTTTTATCTTTCATAGAATAATTTCATTAAATAAGATCATTGTGAGGGAAAAATTTTAATTTAAAATAAACAGTAAGTAACGATCTTTAGTCAAAAATGTTGAGGCCCTTCTTTTTTATTGAAAATAAGAAATATAATTTGTTTTTCTGTTATTATTAAAAGTAAAACGTATTATTTATTTACTTAAGAATGACTATCTCTGGCTACTGAATTTTTTAAAGATACTATGTTATTTTCTTACATCCAAGTGCTTTCTTTATTCCAAATAACCAAGTAAATTTTAATTAAGTACTTCATGAATATGAAAGACCACCCAGGCACTTATTTAGGTATCACTGGAATTACTAAATCAAAGTATAAGACTAGCAGGCAACATTTTTATATACTTGATAAAAACACATTTCACTTTATAAAAAATGCAGAGAATATATTTATAGACAAATATCCATATCTTTACCCAGTTTAAAGCAAAGAATTAATTCATATATGTCTGGGACCCATGCTGAGGTCCATGTAAAAGCAATAGTACATTAATAAGTCAGAAGTCAGAAGTCAGAATCTCATCTGTATTCTTAGCAAAAGTTTTACTTGTCTAACTATATTTTAAAATAAGTAAAATTGGGTCTTTTCCATTATTTCCTCTTCAAAATTTAATATATTTAGTATGGGGACATAATTCAAACCAGATAAGTATAAATGAAATTGATTTCATTTTTTCTACTAGATGATTGGCTTTAAGGAATTTTGGTAATTTTTTTAAATTGCTTACAAGTTTAGTAAAATGAAAAGGAAAACCCAATGGAAAGAACACACCCATCAGCTTTGTGGCTTATTATTCTGATCTTGGTTAAAAGAACAACTAAAATGGCCAGTTAATTATAAACCCTTCCATAGACTTTATTTAGATGGTAATGCTTCAATAAGAATGCTCAGGAAATTAGAGGTTTCATAATAAATATTTTCAAATTAATGATAAGGATCATTTCTCCGATTCTTTTTAAAAGAAATACTATGTGCTATGGAACAATAAAAATCATGCACTTTTTTCCTTGGTTCTTCAGGATATTGTGATTTCTCATTTTGAAGAGTAATAATTACTGAACTACCACATAAATGTGGATGGGGAAGGCACTAAAAATGAATCTCCTCCGGAATTTGATTTTTGGAATAAATCCCTGAGATAAACTTAGTTTCCTAATGTTTTTCCTTTCAACAATTTTCTCTGGCCTCTAGGGAATGTTTTTTCCATGCAGTTATACTTTGACTCTTTACCACTTGCTCATCTTTCTAAAACTGCCACTGCTCTGCTTGCCTTTCACTCCATTTTATTCCCTCTCTGCACACAGGTCCTTGTAAGTCAGGCTCTAATAACCAACTGAGACACCAAACACCAGAAAAAATGTTTTCTAGATTGATCCTAAATGGCATGCCTTCTAGGCATGGGATCTGTGTCCAGCTTCCACTTTTGACATTCACAAAACAAAACTGATTTGGGGGCATTTCAAACTCGAGTGATCACGTTTAAAAAGTTGGTATTCATTGATAAAATACTCACAGAATTATAGAACTCTAACTGGAATAGAATTAGAGAGCAGACAATCCACGATTTCATTTTCTAATTTAGAAGGAGAAGGAGGAAAAAAAATGGGAGGAGACAGCGTAACCTGTCCCCAGCCACATAGTTACTCATAGGGTTACTCACACATTACTCAGCATTATAACTACAGTTAGAATCTTGCTCTCCAATGAACACTCCATTCATTCTTATTCCAAGAGCAATAAGCCAAGATCTCGATCTTCCATTAATAAGTACATATTAAGTTCTTATAATGTGCTAAGCAGCTCAGCGAGGCAGACACTATTAATAACTCTATTGAAAAGTTAATAAAACCAAAGCTTAAAGAAAATTAAGTACTCCAAGTCACAGAGCTTCCAAGTGCCAGAACCAGGAATCAAGCTCAAGGAATTCACTCCAGGACTTCCCTGTCACCCTAGGAGCACCATTATTAATTACCCTCACAGACAGAAGTCAATTCTAGGCTCTCATTTTCCATTTTGAAGACCTCTTCATTCTTACAATCCACCAGTAAGAAGCACACTCTCTTATTACATACTCTTTTATTTTTACTTTCTTAATTTGTATTTTTTTTTTATAGATTTACTTATTTATTTGAGAAAAAGAGCGCATGTGAGAACAGAGAGAGGAGAGGCAGAGGGAGAGGGGGACAGAGAATCTTAAGTTGACTCTATGCTGAGCATGGCCAGGCTTGATCCCAGGACCTGAGATCACGACCTGAGCCCAAATCAAGAGTCAGCTGCTTATCTGTGACACCTAGGCACCCCTAGTCTTTTTAATTTTGAAGACATCTTTCCATGATGACATCCTAAACCAATTCCTACCCCTGCATTTTATGAAATTCTTGTTTTCTGTAAATATTAAAAATGTCTCAGTTGGTTAAACTGTCGGACTTTTGGTTCCAGCTAAAGTCATTATTCAAGGCTGTGGGATCAAGCCCACAGTAGGACTCGTGCTCAGTGTGGAGTCTGATTGTCCCTTTCCCTCTGTCCCTCCCCCTGCTCATGCTCTTTCTATCTAAAATAAATAAATAAACAAATAAATACATAAAATCTTTTTAAAAATATGTTAAAGCCAAGTCATTCTACAATGCTTTGAAGTTTAGGATGACCAGAGAAAATGATGTAGTGGAACAGCAGACTAACTCATTTAAATTCCTTAATTTAACATGAAACTATCCTCGGAGACCTTATGGTAACAGAAATATGCATTATATAAACTTCAAATAAATGCTCCAAGCTTTTAAAAGTCACTCCCTTGTAAATCAGCAACTTCACAATTAAGAAATAAAGATTTCTCTGATTCTACTTGGAATAGGTGGGGAGACAAGGATGTTTCTCTCTGGGAAAGTCTATGACTCAAAGGGCCTAAAAGTCCAGAAAGAATGGAAATCTCTTTATCTCTTTATTTTGTTCTTAACTAAAGAGTAAGGGTATATTCTTTAGAAATTTAGTATCTTCAAGTTTTTGTTTTACATGACACCCATGGGAAGCACTTCGGATTCTATGCTCTGTAACTTGATACACCTCTATCTATATGAGCACTTCTGACTTCTTGCAAGTGACCTTACTATCATAAAACCTTCTAGACTAAGCTAAATGCACACACTGGGAATTGAATAAATACAGGGCTATTCACAGAGAGACATGTACCTAGTAGATAAGCAATAAATATGTGGTGATGAATAAATTGCCACAGATGGCCATTCATTTTTGGGAATACATCTGCAGTTCACATTGTCTTCTTTGCAAAATAACTTGCAGCTATTGTTGGTACGTCAGTATAACACCACATATTAGTCTAACTCCCACTTCTAGTGCTTCTCTTTCCACAGATGTGTAGTTTCATACAGGAAAGGGCCAGATCCCACTGTGCATAAGAGCTACTGGTAATATGCTATATTTATCATTTACAAGACGAAAATAAAGAGTTAATTTTATCAAGTAAAAGTGGCTTAGTATTGCCTAACTCTGCATTCAGTATTTGAAAGCTTTTTGGTCTGTAGATCAGGAGCCAGAATGTCCAATGTCAACCAAACCTGCAGAACACATGTTAAATAACAATGCAACACAGAAGGAAATACTTACGCTATTATGTTGAGGAGTAATACACTAGAATAAAAGAAAAAAGAAAATAAAAGCACCTGGTTTCTAAAGTTTTGGCGATGTAAGGCAGTCGAGTAACAATTATCTGGCATTAAATATAAACAGCTGTATCGAAAAGATTAAGTAGGTAATTTCATAGTGGTTTTTATTCTGTACTTCTAGTAAGGCACTTAAAAACCCTTAAAGTCCAAACATCCCAGGAGCATGGATAGTCTTAAGGAAACCCTGCTCATAACTGACCAATGCAAGAGGGCACTGCACAAACCTAATCCTTGAAATCACAAAAGGATTATGTTATTTAACATAAGAATTGTTTTGTCAACAGCAACATAGAATGGCAAATCTGTGTCCTCTAGCACAGCAGGAAAAAAAGAAATGGCCAGTTTGTATCAGTACTCATTCTTGGCACTACAGAGGGAAAGGAGGGGTTCTAATTTTAGCATAGTTTCTAGAAAGCTCTGAGATCAGCCCTGATATATCCATGCTGGATAGTTTCTAAATCAAATCCTCAGTTTCAATGCTTTATGCCAATTCTGATTGCCTGCTGGTCCCCAGCTTCTTTGGAGGCATTTACATTGTTGTTATGCCTCCAATATCAGTGGGCAATTTACAATATAGAAGGGAATCCCTACCTGGCTGGTCTTCGCATGAGCTCTAAGTGGTGTACTAGCCTCCAGTGAGGGATTATAAAAGCCTGTGCATATCTAGTATCATATTCCAAAAAGGGTCTCTGGCTCAAAGATATGAAGAACACCAAATTATCCTGGATATGAAGATTTAAGAGTAAAGTTCTTACAAATTTAGAGTTAATACAATGTCAATCATGCTCAGTGGGAAGGAGACTGTGTTTGTATCTATGACCCTGACAAATTTCTGGAACAGTTAGTCAGCCATCAAGAGAAAAGTTCATTTATATTTGGGTTGCTTCTACGTTTTAAGTGTGTGGGGCTGGATAGATGAATGGATGGATAAGTGAATGATATGTATTATTTGAATTGGAAAAACATTGGTTTCATTACACAGCAGATAAAATGGTTTCATTACACACCAGATAAAGTTAAGAATTATGCTTAATTTCTTTTAGATTATTTATAGGATTATAATATATAAATCTAATGATGTTAACATTCTATAACTATGAAACTGCAATTATCTTAGTGAAATTTTTGCTGAAAACTTTTTATTTTAAAATGATATCAAAGAAAATTAATTTGGATATTTTAAAGTTTTGTGGTTAAGATGAATGTGATTATATATCAAGGGAAGTTATTGGCCATTATTTAAACACAAGTATTTTTTTTAAGTTTTTAAATTTAGGTAATATAATACTCTTATTTAAAGCCTGAAGAACTAAATTATTAAACAACCAAAGAATTAGATATTCTCAACATTGTTAAAGAAACAACTTTAAGGGACACCTGGGTGGCTCAGTGGTTGAGTATCTGCCTTCAGCTCAGGGCATGATCCCAGGATCCAGGATCAAGTCCCGCATCAGGCTCCCTGCGGGGAACCCGATTCTCCCTCTGTCTATGTCTTTGCCTCTCTCTCTGTGTCTCTCATGAATAAATAAATAAATCTTAAAAAAAAACAACTTTAATATAATTAAAGCCACAGATTTATCTCCTTAATTTCATTACAGTATGAAAAATACAGGGCATAAAAAATTGTCAGAATATTTGTTCATTTTTAACATAAAAAGTATATTTAAGTCCAGTGTCAGACATTCATATAAGTAATCAGATATTAAGTATTCACTGATTGATATTCATTTCACATACATCAATAGATGTCCCTGTAGAAATGTACTAGAATGCTATAGAAAACCTCCTACTTCAGACAGGAAACCATCTCCACATAAGAGAATGGAGTCAGGCTGAGCATGCAGTTATACCTTCCACAAATTACATATCATTTAAATCTCTCCAAGAATAAAATCAACCTGGAGCTCAGCTCAATTAACAGGAGGAATCATCAGAAGAAAAGATGTTTCTACTCTACATATACTGTTGCCATTTTTCTGGTTTTGTTTTTGTTGCCTGAGTTATATTGCAGCATTCATGAAAACAGTGCATAGGGGAAAAAAAATTTAAGACTGACCCATAATTTATTTGGTTTTAATTAAGACTTCCCAAAATACAAAGTGAAAATTTTTCTTAAGCTCTGATACTACATGAGTATTTTACCAGTAGGTGTATATTTTGTTCTCCCTAAGAACTGTGGGCTTTTCTTGGTAAGACGCACTCCCAAATTCACAAAGGATACCGGATCACATGAAACTCTTTGAAGATACATAATATCATAAGAGACTGATAGCATATGACCCTAAAGAATGTTAACGGCAAGGAAGTTTGAAGATGAAAATTGGATAGAATGGTTTCTAAAATTTATTCAAAAAGAGAAAAAAAATGCCCATCTCAAAGCACACAATTGTGGGAGGAACACTGCTCTGGTCCATATGGACCTAGACACCAGTTGCCCAGGTGGTACTGGAGCTCTCTGCACATAAGCACACTCATATTCACACCTTGACAGTCAAGTCCTTGGGTGGTCCCCCACTTTGATATGTCCATAACCCAGGAAGTGCAACATGACACAGGGATGACTGAGAATACTGGGTTTGAAAACAGCTACAAACTCAGTTCGCTCATCTGTATAATGACAATAATACCACCTCTCTAAAGAGGTTATCATAAAAGAAGATAATGCAGGGATGCCTGGGTGGCTCAGTGATTGTGGGTGGCTCAGTGGTTGAGCGTCTGCCTCGGGTCTGGTCAATCCTGGGGTTGAGTCCTGCACTGGGCTCCCCACTGGGAGCCTGCTTCTCCCTCTGCCTGTGTCTCTGCCCCTCTCTCTGTGTCTCTCATAAATAAATAAATAAATAAAATCTTTAAGAAGAAGATAATACAGGTGCATATTTGTGTCTGTGTATGTATATATGTGATTATACACAACATCTACCAAAGTACTTAGAACATGGTTCAACAAGTGGTGGCTCTTATATTAGCAGCATGAGTGTATGTGATTGCTAGTAGTATAAACTGTAGTTGCTATGATATAATAGATAAACTAACTTAATCAAGGACTGAAGTTTCAATCAAAGCAGTTATTTATTTTTATCATATAAAATAGAAAAACATAAAAAAGAAACCCTGTAAATACTCCTCAATTACAGTCTTAACCATACACATAGCCAAATACAATGTGAGTAAAGATTTGACCTTTCCGAACTACTGTTTAGACCAAAGCCAGTCTTCCAGCAATGTTATCACCTGCACGTTGTTTCAGGGATAACTGGAAGTTCCCTGTTAGCATGCCCCAACTGTCTACTTTCCCCCAAGAAGGGAAAACGGGGGCACTGCCATCTTCCAACAGAGCTTATCCAAAACTACAAGAAGTCAGTCTGACGTAAAGCCTTTATCCCTGAGAGAAGTCCAGTCAGCGGCGTGGGGAAGAGTAACGCACAGCTGGCCACTGATAGGTACTACTGTCACCCAGAAGAGGACAGAAGGACATCATGAAAAGTCACTGAAAGTAACAAAAACTTTAACTTATAATTTGGGGCTGTTTTTTTTCCTTCACATTTAAAAAATTATATGGTCATCCCAGTGTCCAAGCTCTTGAAGGGTTGTCTGAATCCTCCAAAGAAACCTCCGACTCAGGGGGAAAAAAAAACTCAGTTTTGTTTTGTTTTGATTTGTTTTTTTACTTCCCACCTTTAAACTCTTTCAGAGGGTTCCTGACTACATTTTCTTGAAATTCTTTTCTTTCCTGGCTCCTGAGAAATATTACCTCTCAGTTATTGTCCTTACTCATTATGCTTTTATTACTGCCTTCTCTGGTTTTTCCTTCTCATTCCTGACATTTTGATGTTCTCCCAAAGTTCAGCGTGGAGGTCTTTTTTCCCCTGACAGTTTCTCCGTTGGGATTTCATCAAATATGATTTATGTCAGTTTCATCCTCTATGTAAATAACTCCCAAACCTGAGTCTCGACTCCTGACCTCCATTCCAATTCCTGATCTCTTTCTCAATTCCTGACCTTTGTTCCATACTTGTGGCTGTCAGATGGAAAAGACAACCTGCCTTCACTCCAAAACCTTTCCTCCCTATGGGTTTCCCATTTCAGTGAAAGGCAACTCTGTCTTCTTAGGAGCTGAATTCCTACCTCTGTTCTGGCTTTCAACTTATTTCACTTAGACTTTTTATCCCTCCCTTCTAATCCTTCTTTCCCAAACCTTTTTTCTACCACTACCAAATTAATATTTATGAAACAAAACTCATAGCGTGTCTGCCTCTATTTAAAAAACAAAAGCCCTCCAAAAGAAATCAGGTGTACAAAGGCCAAACATCTGAACTCAAAATACCCGACACTACTTCTGATTGCTTTTGTCCCAACACTGTCCTCCCAGCAGATTTACTAAGTGAAATTATCTGCTTGTAGCTCCTTACACATGGCTTCCACCTACGCTATGTAAGCTCTTTTCTCTGCCAGAATAATACCAAATACTAAATGCAATGATAAACTCTTTCCTAGATCTGTTTGTGTCCGTTGTAAATCACATTTATCCTACTGAGCGTTATAATCACTCCCACGGGCTTTATCCAACTCTGAAAAGAATCTCATCTCATATTCTGCTTATTTTCCTGAAACATACATTATTTTGAACTTATTTGGTTACTTCTTTTAAAAGAATTGTCACAGCAAATCTTATTTCATAAGCCCAAATCTTTCCCTGCACACAATAAACGATATTTATGAAAAACAGTAAAACTTCTGAGTATGAAAGAGAAATAAGGTGTAACCAAAACAGTCATAGAATCACAGAATCTTGGCCAGGGATCTTCAGGTTCATCTGATTCAAACTGTGACCCAATGCTACAACCCCTGATGGTACCCCTGCCAGACAATGTTCTGGCTGCCGTCTGACTCTCCAGTGAGAGGAAACTCATTACTTTGGGGAATGGGACATTCCATTGTTGGCAGCTCTTATTGTTAGAAAGTTCTTCCTTACTCTGGGCCAAGACATACTTCCTGGTAAGTTTTCCTCATCACTCCCAGCTCTGGTGCTACAAACACTTGGGCTTCTGTTATTTCTACAATCTGTTAATGTTTGCAAATCCACCTTATTGTTTTAGGGGGCACCGCTGGTACAGACTGGATCTGCTAGCTGTTAACTGGTATCATATTTGTCCAGTAGACCTGGGAATGAGGAGTTCTTTTGCCTTGCCTTTCTTTTTATTGCTTTCTTCCTTTGGCCATTCACTGTTTTGATTTCCCACTTTTTTACATGAAATGTTATTCTTTCTAGCTTCTTCATTTTCCCATCCTTCATATATTTCTTCTAATGGTCATATTTCTAGAACTTCAGGTCAAGTTGCCATACCGTGGGGCTCACATTGGAAACATCCTGAAGCTACCACAGAATAGACTGCTACACCCATTCATTGGGACCTACTGGAAAACCACTTTCCTCCCCAAGTCAACAATGTGATAACATTAATAGGATGCAATTTGTATTAGCTCTCCCTCAGAAACATCACTAGCTTACATGCACACAATCCTTCAGATAATATTTTATTTGCAAAAATGCATTTGAATTAGGAGGAATTATAGTTGGATAGGTTATGGGCTTAGAGACAGAAAGACTAAATTTAAGCCCTACCCAGCCACTAGGTCCTAATATGGACAAATACCTGAACTTCTCTACAACTCAATTTTGTCATCCCTAAATAGTAATGACCTATGTGTTATATTGTTTCAACCTTATCCTAGGGTAACATTGGTATTCTTAACCTCTTCCTCAAAAAATCAGAACACTAAGTCCAGTTTCCAAGTTCTCAGAGCCCATGAAGGTGAGTTAAGGGCTCTAGTGGGCCTGACCCAACACCTACTCTTGAGTGCACTATACATTCAAAGGAAGAAGAAGAATTCCCTGATCCCTGATAGATCCAAGATCTATCATATTTTACGATTCTAATGATATATGTAAACACTTAAAGAACATTAAAATAGTCAAGAAGGAATATAACCCTGAAAAAACAACATTAAGTATACTTGGTGATGAATTAAAATAAATGAGTCAACATATAGTGCTCTTTTTCTAACCACCTGCCCCCCCCCCATTCTGTCCAACATTGTTCCCTGAGCAGATTTGATCACCGAGACACTGATTAATTAACAAACCCAAGCAAGAAAAATAAATTAATGTTGTTTCAATCAAGTCCCATACCATATATTCTCTTTGCTCTGAAATTTTAGACAATCCACAGGATCATACTTTTCTAATGTTGTCACCATTTGTGTGATGGAAGTCTATGACCATCTCTACTCTGTAACTTTTGGAACAGTTCAAACACCTCTGAGTCAGTACGGTAAGTGCCAGGCTATTTTTATGTTCAGCCAATTTCCTAGGGTAGCTGAGCTAGGATGATAACTAGATAGCACACTGGCATTGCCATATGCTTAACTTTCCAGGCTTCTGGACAGAAGCCCTTCTCTGGAAGGTTTAGAATTCCTATTGGTCTGTTCCTCCTGCCATAGTCCTTCAGCCCATATTATGGTTCTGTACTTGCATCTCTGGAGTGGGAGGAAAGGGGGCTCAAGGGTACTCTTACTAATTTACACAGAATAATTTACAGAGGGGAAAAAATTGGGATAAAAGCCAAAGATAAACCAAACAGATGTATATAAAATAAACATAACCTATCTTTATTTCTCTTGTGAAAGCTATCACATCTTGGCTTGGTAGATAATAATGTTTTATGTCCACACAACATCCAAGCCTCACAGCAAGATTTATAAAGAAAGGAAATCATTTCCTAGAAAAACTGCCTTGCAATGAGGTGGCTCATTATCCAAGCCAGCAGAATGTCAACTGTGCTTAACCCAGACTTCCTTCACAAATGAGGCAAAAAACATCCTGGTCAAAAACATTCTAGTTTAGTGGAGAACAAGAAAGGTCATCAGGCTAATATTTACATAATTTACTTTTATTAAAAATAAAAACTTCCCATCTCTATGGAATGTCTTCTAATACATATGTTCAAATTTTTTGTAAGTTGAATTAAGAGAGACTATCACTAATATTCCAAGACACACTACCTACTCATCACTATGCTAACAAGTGCAGCCTTTCTTCAACAGTTCTGTATCTAAATCTTTTGTCAGGGAAGATGGGAACCAATTTTATACTGTAGAGATACAGTCATTCTAAAGTAATCAACAAGTGGTAATCTACTCATATTTCGATATTAAATTCTGCTACATCTAGTTTAAGAACTGTGTGGCATACCTGAATTTACATACAGTTTCTTTTTCTGGAATACCAATGATATAAATTTTAGATTTGACAATATTTTATTCTAAAGGTCTAAAGATTTGCACTTAATTGTCCCACCACGAAGCTCTTCATAACACGAGATATCAATACAGTTCTGAATGGTAAGATGGCAGTTAACTTGTTTGAGATAACAACAGTTCTTCACATCTCATTAAAAGATGGTCTAACATTCTAGACAAAAAAATGTTAACATGAAAACATGCCAAATTCCACAAGCCGTGAATTAAGTTGATTAGTTAATGGAGAGGGGTTGGGGGAAGCAGTGACACATATTTTCCTATTTAGTCATAAGTACACTTTAAAAAAAAAAAAACAGTTTAAAAAAACAGCAGAGGGCAATAGATTTCATCAACTCTTCTGTTCCATTAATCCTGCCTATAGGGATCAATATTGTTGCTTTAAAAAAATTTTAAATATGCCACTCTAGATCCATAGTCTGTAAATACTAGTGTTTTTCAGAACTATTTTCATCAATGAAAATAAAGCAAGGTCAAGCGAATGACAGTTCTAAAAAGTTTTCTTTTAGCATCCTTTTCAGAGGATCATGTCATTGTTGGATTCCCATGCATTTTCGTCATACAGCATGAGGATTATATCGGCAAATAGAGAACACAAGAATCTCTTTTCATTTCTGACCCTGCAAGATGAGATCACAGAGAGCCCCACACAAAGCCCATGGGCTGCAGGACATGTTTCACTGGACCTAAAAGGACACAGCCCTTTTTCACTGTGGCTTTTCTTTGAACTACACACTTTAAAGGAGCCATAAGATTCAAGGAGGGAGGGGCAGGGGCAGAAGAAAAAGAAGAGACACTATGTCTTCTCAGAACTAGGGGAGCAGGGGATGGCAAAGGTTAGAACTTAGGCGGAAACACTAAAAAATCCAGAACTTAAGAACACTAGTTGAATGATTATCTTTTTGTTATTACTGTTTTTCTGCTATATCCTATAGACTATCCATGTCACTCACAGGCATTCCTAGCCCCAACTCCGAAGGGGACCTGGCCTTCCTGTGCCCCGTCAGTGACTTCCAAGCAAAAACAAGTTTGGCTTCATAGCTCCCACAGACAAAACTGTTGATCCAGCCCAGTTACATAAACGAAGCTTAAAAAAAAAAAAAACAAAAAAAAACCTTCTTGAAGATGATAAGTCTGCAATGTTTTATATGGCCAAGAATTCTATACTTTAAAAATCCCAGGCTACAGTTCCTCTGCTGTAAATTGATTTTTCAAGATAGAAAGAACATGTTTTTATACTCTAGTAATGAAAATGGAAAGAATACACTGTAAATTCCTCCCTTTCCAAATCCCAAATTAATGACGAGTAGGGGAAAAAAAGCATATAAACCAGTTGCACTTTCAGCCTACTGAACACATTCAACACTACAAGGTTATGGTAAATCAAACTGTCTTCTTCTCAAGCATATGTTATTTCTTTTCCTGAAGGGAAAGGCAAGGTATCAAAACACTACTCCCTTAGCTGTTTCTTGACTCCAAACAGAGTAGAAAAAACTGAGACAAAAAAGGGATCCAGTGACCTAGCATCTGACACTGAGGAGCAGGGGAAGCCCTTTCCTTAATATGGTTTTCATGATGAATGAATGAATGACATTACCATATTTACTCCCACATCTTTCCGGCTTGCCTAAGTCCCTTTTGGCTGAGAATACCATCAAGAAAAAAAAATGCTCTCACCACCTAGTTCTGAAGTTCTCCACTACCCTGTTTTTCTGCTTTTAAAAAAAGTTACAGTGGCAAGTAAAAAAAAAAAAAAATTTCTTCCAGCAGAACATGTTTTGTTTTTTTTTCCCCTTGCCAGAAACTATGAAAGACTAAAATAAAGGAGCAAGCAGCTGCTGGGCATGGGTTGCCCTGAAGAGGGAAGTTCCACAGCAGCTCTCACACAGCTAACCTTTGCAAGGCTGCCCTTCCCTACCTTTCCTTTTCTGCCCTCTTATCACGGGTGGCAGATCTGTGACTACCACCAATTACAGGAGGAATAAGAGAAGTTAAGGAGTGACCTGGGAATGCCTTGGCTACTTGAGTTTTTAAGCAATGTTTAGATGAAAAAGAAATCTTCAGGGTAAGACCACCTTTCCATTACGGATAGGTCCTTTTGCTTTATTTATTCTTTGAGTGGCTCACAATGGTGACGATTATTCATTAAAGGAAGGAGGAAAGGCCAGAAGTTGTGTACTAAATTCACTCTGTTAGGATTTTCTTTTAGTAAGGGTCATGAAAATCTGACCGCTTACCAAAAAGTAGACACTAAAGGTTGCAGCAGAAGCTGATGCCAGCAGCTGATGCTTACCTAATTCTTTGCTTCCCTTTCAAAAGTAAAAATAGGAGAGGAAAGAAAATGAGGAATATCCTCAAATGATTTGAAAGGGGGATAATATTCTCTTCATGTCTACTTTTAGTCGTTAATAAATTGTTTATGAAGATGAAACTGCAAACATTTAGAAAGAAAAAAAAACTGCTAATGAGTCATGCACATTATGTGCTGCCCCTGGAAAGTCTTCTAAATGGGTCATTTCCTCAAAAGTTCATTTTTAAGATCCTTGGTTGAAACAAAATATCATTTTCCAAAACGATATTTACTTGGGGAATGATTATTAACTGTGCAAACCACTGTATGGAATAATGATAAAAATTATACCTAGCATCTCTCTGGTGCTTTCCTAGGGTCAGGGTCTGATAATCCATCGTATGGATCTGTGAACTGTCACAACAACCCTACAGAGTAGAAACTATCATGACCACATTTCACAGAGTAAGTTCTCCCAAAGCCACATAATTCATGAACAATAGAACCAGTACTCCATCTCATAGTTTGTCCTCAGGGCCCATGTACTGAACCATTGCTCTCTACCATCTTAGGTAGCCAATGTTGGATGATGCAGACATTAAAAAAAAAAGTATTTTTTTTTGCATACATTCCTTATGAGTCTCAGAAAAAAATGAATAAACTATAACTTGAATTTCAACTGTGGTGAACAACAATTTAAAACAGTGGTTCTCAAACTTTAGCTTCCATGAGAATCTCCCAGAGGGCTTGTTAAAAAACAGACTGCTGGATCTCACCCCAAGAGTTCCTGAATCTGTAGGGCTGGGTTGGGGCCCAAGAATCTGCATTTCTACCAAGTTCCCACATGATACAGATAACTGCTAGTCCCAGGACCAGACCACACTTCACGAACAGCAAACCATCACAGCACGGATACTAAAAACTGAGACATAGTAGAAGTAGTTTTGTTAAGTACTATTACTGAATAAAAATCAGGCATAAAATACATACCCTGACTCATGGTTAGAGATAAAGTACATTTAACCAGAGAAGAATAAGCATGTGAGTGTGTATGAGAACCTTTGCAGCCTTGGCTTGCTTGGTATATGTGGGCAGTTTGTGGATTTACCTTTAACAAAATGGAAAGAACAAAGAGTAGGAGCCAGAAGAACTACATTCTGGTTCTTTTTCTACATAGCTGTGCTTCTTTTTCTTTTTTTCTTTTCCATTAAGATTTATTTATTTGCTAGAGAACAGGTGAGTGAGTAGTGGAGGGAGGAACAGAGGGAAAGGGAGAGAGAAAATCTCAAGTCAACTCCACACTGAGCATAGAGTCCAAGTCTGACCAGGGACTTGATCTCACAGCACAGAGATCATGACCTGAACCAAAATCAGACACTTAACTGTCAGACACTTAACTGACTGGGCCACCGAGAAGCCCCAGCTGTGCTTATTTTTAAAGTCAGTCTCCCCTTCTGTGTAACACAGTAATAATTCCTTTCCTTTTCTTCTCCTGGAATATTGTAAAAATCTGATGAAAAAACTATAAAAAAATATTTTATATACCAAGAAACAATACATGAAATAAACCAAACATTACTGTGATTCTGATTATATTTGGTTTAGTCTCAAAATGTAAGATTTTTCTTTAGAGAAAATTAAATTTTATACTTATTTATGAATTGTTGATCATTGTAAGTCATGATTAGAGCATATTTTAACCGCAAAATTTCCTAACGAGAGGAAACCATAGAAAGAAGTTAGTGGGCAAAAATGGAAGATTCACCCTTTATAAAAATAACTTTCATGAAACAAAATAAATGGAGTTGATTACACAATTCTCTTGAGGAGAAGGAATCAGAAACAAAAGGGTGATTGGTAAGGAGTCCTTCTCAATTACTCCCAGGTACAGGTAAAACAGTTCTGGTATTACACAATTATCAAAAAAAGGTAATATTAATTTCCTAAAATTATCTAATGGCTATTTTTAAACCAAAATGAGCCACACTGTTCAGCCTCAGAAGTCTATTTGAAGTCAATATTAAGAAAATCTGTTTCTTACTATCAGTGATCTTCATACTGTCTTCAGAAGCAACATTTTTTAATATAAAAGGTGGACTTCAGTTGTTAAGTTTGAATTAGGGGAGTTTCCAGTTTACACAGAAAGTTAGTTATGGTACATCTAGTTCCTCCTAGTTTTCAAAGATTTACTAAGATAAATAAAAATTTAAAAGCCTATAATGCCTCTTTCTCTCCCTGTCATTATTTTAGTTCAAATCATGGTTCATGTGCCTCAGCCCTTATTTTATGAGGCTCTAAAAATTAAAACATTTTTAGAAAAATATCCCACTGACGACTGCATTACATCTGGAAACAATTAATAAAATATAAATACCCAAAGTATTAAAACAAAATGGGACACTAGTAAGGGGAAGCAAAATATGCCACCCCAAAATGTGCCACTTTAGTGTGTGGATTATTTTGAACAGAAGGCAATCAAGACCTATCAGACCCAAGAAAAACTTATGCCTCTCCCTAACTACCTAAAATAATTTCAGTAGGGACCTACCCCAGAAAGAGAGCTATTACGAGAGATAACTTTCAATGCAGCAGAGCAAACAGCTACTCTTCTGCTCTTCTTATGAAGCTGCGAATCACAGTCCTCCTCTCTGAAGCCCTAGGCTCATATCCCATTCTTTGTTTTTTTGTTTTGTTTTGTTTTGTTTTGTTTTATGATAGTCACACACAGAGAGCGAGAGGCAGAGACACAGGCAGAGGGAGAAGCAGGCTCCATGCACCGGGAGGCCGACGTGGGACTCGATCCCGGGTCTCCAGGATCGCGCCCTGGGCCAAAGGCAGGCGCCAAACCGCTGCGCTACCCAGGGTTCCCTCATATCCCATTCTTTAGGTCAGGATGGTATATAAGCCTCAACTAGCTGACTTGTCCCTGAGTGTCTATCGTATCTCTAGGGCTCATATGCACAAAATTCAATTTGTTTTTCTCCTGTGAATCCACTTTCTGTCAATTTAACTATTAGACCAGCTAAAGAACTAGAAGAGAAGAAAGGAACATTTTTCGCCCCTACAGTAGTCCTTCATAATCAGACCAAGATAAGAAATTATACTTTCACAATACTCATGATTTGGTACTGGATCATTAAATAATGTATGAAGATTTTTCTGGATGCTATTAGATTCTGAAAGTATGATCTATGTCAATTAATCTTTAAAAAGATTCTTAAAGTGAACAGATTTTTAAATTAAAAGCAAATATATGCAAATATAAATCCTGTAAGCCTACAGAGAGGGTTCAGAGTCAACTAACCACTGAGCCCCCCCAAAACACACACACACACACACACACACACACACAAACACACACACACTCTTTATTCTTATACAACTTGATTGTATGGCTCTTTCCACAGATGCGTCTGCGATCACTTCAGCCATGAAGTCTCTGTCCCCACCTAATAACTAAGTTTTGATAACAGATGATCTCAGTCTCATAAAATGAGTTTGTCCTTGCATCATTAATTTAAAAGAAGAGTGAATAGTCAAGAGGTACATAAGAACAAAACAACTCTGTTCTGGATAAGGAGTCAGCAGTAGTGTGACATTCCATCTTGAACCACATTCAAGATCAAAAAAAAAAAAAAACTGAGATTCTGAAAAATTATGATAACATTGTATATTATAAATAATTAGGCCTGATAAGATATGCCAATTATCTTTTTAAAATTAATTTTTAATCCCCATTTATTTTGTATGTTTAAAAATTCACAAATGGTATAGCAATGTAGGGAAAAGGAACCACATCTGGGGATCACATATAAACAACTTTTCTTGTAAGGAGGGAGTGTGGAGAAACAAAATCATAGTTTTGAATTTGTCTTAGTGCATACTGCTTTAAATCAGCCTGCATTACTGTTCTGGAAGCAACTCATTTAATTAAGTAGAGGGATCCTTGGGTGGCTCGGCAGGTTTAGCACCTGCCTTTGGCCCAGGGCGTTGATCCTAGAGTCTCGGGATCAGGTCCCACATCAGGCTCCCTGTATGGAGCCTGCTTCTCCCTCTGCCTATGTCTCTGCCTCTCTTTCTGTGTGTCTCTAATGAATAAATAAATAAAATATTTTTAAAAATAAAACAAAAATAAATAAAATCTTTAAAAAAATAAAATAAAATTAAGTAGAATTATTTTAAAGATGTATTTTGAAAAAGAAATGTAAAAAAAAAAAAAGAAAAAGAAATTTATTTGAAAAGTTATATTCTTAACACTCTTTCCCCTATTTTAATATATGCTTATTACCTCCCAGTCACCTATATACATGTGTATTTTGCAAACATGGTATACCTAATACTTAGGACTAATATTTTAATATTTTTTTTATTCTAAACCCTATATTTCTACATTATAATTGTAGTTACTTAGAAGTAGTTGATAAAATTATTTTGTATTAATGGAACCTTAGGTGTTTTTTTTCTACCATAGATAGTATTAAATGAGCATCTTTACGTATAGAGCCTTTGCTTCTATTAAATTATTCTGTTTGGCAGATTTCCCAGTAATCAATCAGAAGGTATAATATGCATCCATCATAGATTATTCTTAAAATTCAAACATATACAACTTTAGTATGATAAATCCACTACTTATAAAAGAGAAATCCTTTTTAAAATCTACATATACTTATTTAAATGAGAAGCATATTAGACAAATTGATAAAGCACTGATTATATCATGTTTCTAAATAATTCACAATAAGGATATTTTAATTTGACTTTTTAAAAATAGGGCACAGACACAATAAACTTTGCAATACTTGGTCTTAAAAAGTCCAAAATACCAAGTCCAAAATGTACTGATTCTTATATTGCAAAAAATAAGTTCCTAGTTGTTTGGATTTAAAAATGTCTTTTCCCATGGAAATAACATAAAATTTCATTAAAATCCCAGGCCAACTCATAACATAGCTTAAACAAAATTACTAGCAGCCCAGAATCCCAAACCCACTTAATACCATAGAACTTCAGCCTGAGATTCTGCTAAGCTGTGAGCTGCATGGGAAATGTAAAGAATATGAAAGGAGAGCTGGGTAGAAGTTCTGGTACCTTTCTTCCTCTCCTGTGGGAAGGGGGAGGAACATGGGTGACAGCAGAAGGATCAGCACAAGCCTATCACAGGGATGGGTCAGTCAAAAAAAGACAAGGTAAGTTTCATGATATTGGCTATTAGACACATTGTTTTGTTAAGACCACAGTTTTTATGTTACCAACTTCTTGGGAGGTATTATGTCATTTTATCTATATATAAACAAAGTCAAAATGAACACAAGATAGAATGAGCCACCAGGGTCTGCAGCACCCTGATTACTTCAAGCAAACCTGTTCCAGGATGACAACTGGAATGTACAGTTGTGCCTTGGCCTACTTTTTCACAACATAACTTCTATGGCTTTCACATCAAACCTGTAGAATGGATGGGTTATCCTAAATCTCAAATAATGTGCTTCAATTCATTCATATTGTAGCACCACACTTTCTTGGTTTTGTGCAGAATGAAAAAGGAAGAAGAGATGGCCCCTATCTTTTAGGCACTACTGATCAATAAGAAAAAAAAATATGAACCTTAATAATCATAAAACACAACATGGCAACAAAACATAAAGTACAAACTGTTACAGAATTCCACACGAGAGATGGAATACTTAAAAAATATTTTCCTGCTCTAGTTCTGCCTTTACTATGGGATCTGATATGAGGTTACATGGGTATATACAGACATGAAAATTAAGGAAAAGAAACTTCTCAGCCTCGTTTTAAAGGCTTCTGACATCAAAAGTGCATTTATCGTAGGTTTTGAGATGCTAAAGTACTTCATGAGGTAGCAAAGGGGAAATGGAGTTTTAGGTTGAGAACAAAGTGGGAAGAAAGACTTGGAGGCAAGGAAGTATATGGAATACCAGAGAAAAATAGGTTTTTCAATATGCTTTTTTTCCCTTAAATTATGAATGAGGAAACTCAGAAATAGCTTAGAAAATACTGGTTGAGGCTCCATGGTGAAGGATATTGATCAATCCCTAAAGGCAGCATTTAATTCCACACCTGAAAGCTCTTCAAGGTTCCTGAGCAAATTACACTTCACTAAATGTTTAATATGAAAGTGGTTTATTATTAGATGGCAGAGGAAGACAGGAAACAACAGTGTCAATTTTTCCCATTATTACAAAAGTAGAGGCAAGAAGCAATAAAATAAAGAGCATTCAAAAGCAAATAAAAAAAAAAACCTCCAAAGAGATAAAAGAGACTCCCAGATTTAGCAATGGATTAGAATTCTAAGAGGTGTTGCTAAAAACAAGGCAAAGATACATCTGAAAGTTTGACTCTAGACGGAAGAAAAATAAGGATATTAGTAAGACACTAAGGAAAAAGCAGCTTAGACTGAAGGAAGATACAAGCTTGAACAGTCAAAGCTACTAGTCTTGGGAGGCTGGAATTCAGATGCTTCCCACTAGGTGAGTTGTGCTTATTGATCATGTTTGTCTTCAGACAACTTTTTGCTGGTTGTACTTCATATCACTGTTACAAAATGTATTATATCTTACATAAACCAATAAAAAGATGAAAGTCAAAGGACACAGGAGTCCATGAAAACGTAGTTGAATGGTTAAGAACGTTTTTTATAAAGGTAAATAAATAGCCATTGAATTAGATATGGATCAGATGATCTTTAATGACTGGTGGGAAAACTGAAAGATCCTGTGTTCAGAACACTTGATAAGCAATCTCTCTCTGCTATAAAGGAATCAGAATTAAAAATCACTGACACATGATGGGCAAGATTTATGAAAGAAAGAACACTAAGCTCCAATTCAGATCTATCCTCAAAGGCCTTAGTGCTATATGAAATGAATGGCAAGGGCAGCCCGGGTGGCTCAGCGATTTGGCGCCGCCTTCAGTCCAGGATGTGATCCTGGAGTCACCGGATCAAGTCCCGCATTGGGCTTCCTGCATGGAGCCTGTTTCTCCCTCTGCCTGTGTCTCTGCCTCTCATGAATAAATAATAAAATAAAATAAAATAAAATAAAATAAAATATTAAAAAAGAAATGAATGACAAATAAATGTCACTTATATGAAGTACAAATAAAATGGTACTATAACCATCATGGCTCTAGGTATGATGATGTAACAAGTATTGGACTTCCTTTCCCAGCATAAGCAAAAATATAAGTGGATGAAATACATGAAGCAATTGCTTTCAGACTGGAAAACTGACAGAACAAAGCTTTCTGATCCTTGAGAGAGAATAAACACACTAGGTGAGCCCCACATATCTGTCAGAGAGTAATTTCCAAGCCACTGCACAGGTAACTGGAGCACCAACAGAGAGCAGTGGTTTCCTAAGTGAGAATATCTATAAAATTTCCTCTACCACGTCATAAGCTTAGTTTCAAGGAACCCCGGTACCTTAATAATGTATAAAGATTTTTTTTTTTTTGACAGAGAGAGAGAGTGTGAGCGAGCATGTGAATCCGGGGGTGGGATGAGGAAGACAGAGAGAGAGAATCTTAAGCAGGCTGTCATAACCCTGAGATCATGACTTGATCCAAAATCAAGCATAAGGTGCTTAACTGACTGGGCCATCCAGGTGCCCCAATGTATAAAGATTTAAAAAAATAAAATAAAATGTCCTATTCAATGGCCCCAGCAATGATACTATAACTATTAGCACAGGCCCTCCCTCCATAGCAAAATATCTGCCAAATCAGCTTAATTTTAAACTTGTATGAAACTCAGAAATGAGATCAGAATTTAAGATGTAAAAGTCGAGCTTTCTACCTTTTTGTAATATAAAGGTTGAAATTATACCTCTATTCCCCCTTTAGATGTACTGAATTATACATAGCACTTCCTCAAATTATCCATCCAATAAGGATATAATCTTGCTTTCATGAATGTTTGTGTATGATCTCTACATCATCAGGGATTTTAATATTAACAGTTGATGATTATGGGTCCCATTATTTTCTTTCGATCAATGGCCACATTCTCATTAGACCCTTCATGGGCAAATAGCAGCCTTTATACAGGGATACAGGTGCTTCTCCAGAAATGAGACTGTCTTGAGTGATGCTTTCAACCCACTATTTACCCACATAAACCTCTCAAGTCAGTAACCAGGGCAGAACAAATAACCCTTCAGAAACCACTCACCAGGTGCTGACCCATTCCAGGTCAGAATTTTCAAGTATTGGATTGAAATTTACCTTCTGATTCATGCTTTATATTTGCTGAGCAATCAAATTTACAAAAAGATTTGTGAGGTTTCTCACAAGATCCATGAATTTTTGAAATGAGTACAAATCACTTTACAGTAAATGAGAAACAGCTCAGTTAAGATAGGACAAAATAAACAGAAGAAAATGAGGCTTACAACAATCACCAATGAGAGTTAGTTTTTCTGGTCCACCTTTTTTGCCTTTAATTTTTATTAAAGGTAGTAAATCAAAAATACAGTAAGTCTACCATAAGGTTTTAGTTAAGAAGCAAAATCCAATGTACACTTGAAAATACAACAAACAGGAAAAAATGCATTCATTTTAATAGATGGAGGAAAGAAGCTCTCAAGGAAAACTGCTGCCAAACAAAGGAATAATAATTTGAATTTTAGAATGTATGTAGGGGCTGAAGAAGGGTGAAATGTAAGCTTACACTTGAGCTAGGTGAAGTTTTTATTCTTTGCAGAAATTTCTTCTCCTACACATACAAAAGATTCTTAAGTACTGAAAATATCTGAACCACCATAATAATCCATATGTACTAATACTGAATATTCCTTTCCTACTGGCAAAAACAAAACAAAACTTGCATCAACTAGAACAAAGAAGTTGTACTTTAGAAAACTATTATTTAATTCTTGACACGCCTTGTAAAATCCTGAGAGTTACGAGGGCACTGGAATTCTATTTGTTGTGCCCTAGAACTATTAACTAGTATTTTTTCCAATTGGCAGTTTTTTTTTTTTCAGAGGCATAAGTGACCTGCAATAAAATGCACAGATTTCAAGTGTCCTGTTCAATGAGTTTTGATAGATGTATTCACCTATATAATTATATCCCAACCAAACTTTGGAACAAATTCATCAACCCAGTATATCTTCCTATGTCACTTTCCAGTCAGTTGCTCCCTGGAGGCAACAACTGTTCTGATATTTATTATTATGATTAGTTTTGCCTACCCTAGAACTCCATATAAATAAAATCACAAAGAATATACTTTATGTCCCTTCCTTGCTAAACATGTTTTACAGATCCCATTCATGTTGCAAGGATCAGTAGTTCATTTCTTTTTTGCAGAGTACTGTTCTATTTTCTGAATATACCAAAATCTGCTTATCCATTTGCATGTTGATGGACATTTGAAATTTCCCCAGTTTGGAACTATTATGAATAATGATATCATGAAATAGTTATGGGAGTTTTGTGAACAAATGTTTTAATTTCTTTTGGAAATTAAAACCCAAGAGTAAAATTATTAAATCACGGTGTAGATGTGTGTGTTTGTAACTTTTTAAAGAAACTACTGAACAGCTTTCCAAAGCAGCTGTACAATTTTACACTTGCTCCAACAATCTATGAAAGTTCCAACTGTTCCATATCTTCACCACCACTACAATTCTTCAGTCTTTTTAATTTTAGCTGGAGATAAAGCAGTATCTCCAGCTTTCAGGATGAGAGCACTACTGTTCAAACCAGTCTTCTTATGCAAAAACATTAATCAGTAGAATTAGATTAGGGAACTTTATATATGTTTAACAAATGAGCATTGTATGTATACACTGTAATATACCAATATAAGGCCAAGATGTTTTATAATCCTATCCACGCACAAAACTATATAACATTCATACATAAAACTATAAAAACAGTGAGTATACATTGATTTTATACTATTATGAAATCTATCCATGTTATTGATAGAAACATAAATATATGATGACAAAGGAAGCACCTGAATCTCAAGAACACAGTTTACTATCACTTTCTATTTATTCTTTAACTCAAGAACACAGTTTACTATCACTTTCTATTTATTTTTTAACTCAGACCATTGTTTAAAAAAAATCATACTAGTCATAGTTTGATGTCCCGCCCTTTTCAATTTCACTTGAATCTTGATCCCCCCCATTTCACTAAACATTTGAAAAAATAAAGTTAGAAATATGTATACCATTTCATCATGTAAATATACCAGAATTTATCAAATCCCCTATTGTTGGATATTTAGGTATTGTTTAATATTTAGTAATTATAACAAATCCACAGCACGCATTGAAAAGGTATCTCTGGGATGCCTGGGTGGCTCAGCAGTTGAGCATCTGCCTTTGGCTCAGAGTGTGATCCTGGAGTTCTGGGATCAAGTCCTGCATCAGGCTCTTGCAGGGAGCCTGCTTCTCCCTCTGCCTGTGTCTCTGCCTCTCTCTTTCTCTGTGACTCTCTTGAATAAATAAATAAATAAATCTTTTAAAAAACGTATCTCTGACTACAAATGAACATGTCTGCAAAATTTAATTTCAGAGTTAGCATTTAACTCATGTTACTGATTGATCAAGTCAGCAGTGCCACTGATATCATGCCAATGTTTGTCATTATTATCATTAGTTTAGATGCATTTTAAAAATAACTTGATGTCCTATTATGTGGATTTCAAGTTTAAATAAAACCCAATATAGGTTTGAATTTTTAAAATATGTTTCCCGGGCAGCCCCGGTGGTGCAGCGGTTTAGCACCGCCGGCAGCCCAGGGCGTGATCCTGGAGACCTGGGATCGAGTCCCACATTGGGCTCCCTGCATGGTGCCTGCTTCTCCCTCTGCCTGTGTCTCTTCCTTTCTCTCTAGCTGTGTTTCTATGAATAAGTAAATAAAACCTTTTTAAAAAATAAAGTAAAATATGTTTCTCAAGGGCACACTTTTACTCTTAAACAATACAGGATTCACTAGCATTTTTTTTTTAAATTTTTATTTATCTATGATAGTCACACAGAGAGAGAGAGAGAGACAGAGACAGAGACACAGGCAGAGGGAGAAGCAGGCTGTCCATGCACCGGGAGCCCGACGTGGGATTCGATCCCGGGTCTCCAGGATCGCGCCCCGGGCCAAAGGCAGGCACCAAACCACTGCGCCACCCAGGGATCCCTCACTAGCATTTTTAACGTGAAATAGACCACATGTTTTCTGATTTTCTTTCTGACTAGGATTACTAACATTAATATGCTCAGAAGGTAGTATGGTCTTACTTTTGAAAAAATGACAAGATCCTCCTAATAACAAAGAAAGCAAAATTACACCTGTTAAATTTGATTAGATTGCAAATCTAATTTTTTGTGTCTATATGAATAACAAAATCAGAGTAGTTTATATATTCTGCCCTGAGAGCTAAAAGACTTCCAACCTATTTTTTTTTTTTTAAAAAGCCTAATGAACTCTATGTTTTTCCTGAACAAAACAGGAAGGTCTGATTTTTAGCACTTCATTTTTATATCTTACATATCTCTGCTTCTCACAAATGAGAGCTTTAAATGTAAATTCACCAAAACTCCCTAGTTCAAAATGATTTCAAATATAATTACAACAAAAATAAAGGTCATTGTAAAGTAAAGCCAGATACCCATACTGGACAATTATTAAAGACACTATTTTTTTTTTTTTTTAGTTTCACTGGAACCGATCACTCTGATATAAATACCCTAATAACGGCTTAAGATCCTAATGCCAGAAAATTTTAAGATATGATGGGAATATTGGAAAAGAAAGAAAGTAATGGAAAACAGAACCAAGTAGGCAAATCTGCATATAATTTTGATTTATATGAGAAAATGATTTAATTGAGATTAAATTAAATGATTTAATGAGAAAAAAAGAATATAAACTGACAGGAAGTCAGAGGCATGTAAAGGAACAATCTGAAGAATATGAAAAAATGCATGTGAAAAGGTACCTTATAAAAGTTAAATGCAAACCACCTAATTCCTAAATCATTAGTTATCTCATTTTGTGACACAATTTCATCCTATAACACACTTTCTTTGAAGGAAGGGTTTTCTTATTCCCTTAATAGCAAACATTATTATAAAAAATATTTTCCATCTACTTTACAAAATTCTTAAAATTAGAATTTTGGAAAACATCAGACAACTCAGGAGATCTTTAGGGCTTTAGAAAACCATACATACTTGTTTAGACACAAACACACACACAAACTGATACTTGTCAATGCATCTCCAAAACAGAATTATCCATTTTTTAAGGGTGAGGAAGCCATAGATCCCAAAGTATATTACTCTTTCAAGACATCCAAAAACGAAGGGAATAACAAATGAAAACAGTTGCCTAAGAAAACAAAAGAGTTGAAGGGAGGTGGGAAATTTTTGTTTTGAAAAGAAAAGATGTGAATATGTTTGTGAGCTAACTTGGGAAGGCATAAAGCAAGATAAAAGCTTAAGATAGTAAGTGATGATGAAGATAGCTGTGGAAAAGACTGACAAAGGGGAAAAAGAATAGCTGAAAGAATTTTAAGATAATAATCACCTTTTTTCCATTTTGAACAAAAGTAGGTATTTTTTAAAAGAATATAAGTATATATTTTAATAGTGATAAGATTAGTTTGGAAATTTTTAAGGAAAAAAATGTATTTCCACAAGAAACACAGTCCTTGAAGCAAGTGTAAATAAACTATTCTAGTTATTGTACACATTTAGAGTGACTACTTTCTTCTTTTGGCACAAATAATTCTTATAAAGTTTTATGAAATTTCCTCTCTCAAAGAGTTGGTCTCCTGCAAAGATTGGAGTTTTCACCATTAGTTTTTAAAACTTCACATAGCACCTATGCTACACATAAACTTCTCTTAAATAACTGAATATTTATCATATATATTATGTACATATATTTATAATATACATAGAACAGATATTCATAACATCCATGGCTAAATCCTAATTATGCTTCACAAAAATATATAAATTCTTTACTTTCTGCACTCTTTCAATATTTAATTGAGGCCCTACTATTTGGCAGGCACTTGATAGGGGTACAACAAAACTAGGGAGCCAAGAAATTATAAATTAGACTGGATTCTATCCTGTAGGTAGGGAGAATCTTCAAGGCAAGTTAATTAGGGCAGTGGTATGATTCCAACTATAATTTAACAGAAACACAACACAGGGAGATGACTTAGGAGCTCAATTAACACACCTGACAGAGATAAGCGCCTTGGAGGTAACAGTTATGAAGATGAAGGTGACATTTCACAATTAAATATGGGTTCGAGCAAGAAAGAGAAGGCCTCAAGGGCACTTGGCATTCTATTAATATCTCCAGCTTTCTGTTATGTGTATGGATGCTCTTCACCACTGGTGAGCAAAGTGAGGCTGCCATTTCTGGAGCAAAATGGTACAACAGAGAAGCAGCATAAACTACGGATTCAATAAACAAAAAACAGTTCTGCCCCTGAGTTACCAAACTACAACCCTCAGGAAGTCCTTAACCTCCATTCCCTTCAGCATACATTTGTCATTACACAGGTCTTCCTGATTGTAGCTGATGGTGACAAGTCTCTCTCCCCTCCTGGGCTGGAAGTCCTCACTCAGCTTTGTGTGCCCAGTCCCAAGTGACATCCTTCACAGCCTGCCCTCCCACTCACCTAACTTCATTCCTTACCCTCTTCTGCAGAGACCCTTCATTCTAGCAACAAGAAGTATTTATCCTTTCATAATCATTTTTAATGCATCTGTGGGTTTGCCTTTGGCCCCTTCTTCCCCAATACTGTACTTCTCTATCGCCAAATCCATTTTCTGTTCTCCTGCTTTCTGTTCCAATCAGAGGGGACACTCGATGGGTAAAAACCACTCCCATGACTGCCTCAGATTTTACAGCCAGCCATACAATCTGCTTGCAGGAAAATCTCTTCAAATGTTTAGTGAGGAAGCAATACCATTTTGTGAATATTTTGTTCCTCACTTCTGGTAGAAGACACAGTTTTTTTTGTTTTGTTTTGTTTTAAAGATGTCATGTATTTATTCATGAGAGACAGAGAGGCAGAAGCATAGGCAGAGGAGAAGCAAGCTCTCTGCAGGAAGCCCAATGCAGGACTTGATCCCAGGAACCCCGGATCATGATCTCAGCTAAAGGCAGACACTCAACCACTGAGCCACCCAGGCGTCCCAGAACACACAGTTTCAACATTACTTCCTCCATGAAAATGTTTCTGAGTTCTCCTCTGCTATCCCTGGGTACCACCTTTGCAATCCTATTAGACCACAGATTACAGTGCTTCCTACTTGTCTCATGTTAGGGTCCTCATCAGCAATGTCAAAAACTCCTTGACAGTAAGGACCACGATTTTGCCTGTTCTAACACATATCTGATATATATACACACACAACACTCAAATATTATGATATTATTATAACACAGCTCTCAGCTTTTAAATGCATCTAAAAGAAGCAATATTAACTCTATGTTCTTTATATGTTCTTAAATACCATAATGTCCTCATTAGTGTTTAACATACTTTAATAATACTAGAGGAAGGGGCAAGGCTCTGATGAAGATGACCTACCTCTTAAATTAGCTAGACTCACCATGCTAAGGGAATCAAAGGCCCAGAAGGGCAGCCTGGAAAGCAGTTTGATTCATTCACTACACATTGGCTGAAAACCTCCTCTGAGGCTACATGATCATAACATCATATTTATGAACACATACCACCTTACACACAAGAAATGGTTGAAAATTCAGAAAGGACGTTCTTCTGAAGTAGTTACTAAAAGGGGCAGACCTCTCTCATACATGTGTGAGAGACATATAAGCAAGTCAGATGGTTAAGTCATGACAGTCCTAACCAAACACCAACACAACCATCAAGGCTACCAAACTGGAAGCAAAGAAGTCCTATGTCAAATTATCAAAGGCCCCAAGAGAAAAACCACAAACTTTATTTTTTATTGAAACATTAGGATTTCATCAGTGCCATCACAGACATGCTAAATAGGGTCAGGAGATTGCTACAATCAGGTTACCATTTCTAAAGAGAGATGAGATTAGCAGTCCAAGTTATGAGCTAATATTGACCTGCGATGAGCCAGCAAGGAGACAACCGGTACACACAATCTGGTGAGGAGCATTCAGGAAGTGGTGGAGGCCACATTCCACAATGCCCAGTGCACATACTGAGTGCTCCTTCTCTCTAAAATACCTAACACTGAGACAGAAGATCTTTAAAATTTAAAAGCCTTGCTTCCCCCCGCCCCATACCACCATTATTGAAGCCTACCGAAATCACTAGGACCAGAAAACTCTCATCCTGTGCCTTAAAATTCTGTTCAATAAAGCCAGTAATCTAGCAAAACTCTTATACTCAATAGGGGCCAGTATTAATTACACATATTTATGGCAAAAAAAAAATAACGGAAGAAAAGAACTGTGGATGTGTTTAAAAGCAGTGATTAATATTCCCATTCTGACTATTTTCTTTGTTTTCAGCTCTGTAATTTCACTCTGATGATACTCTTTAAAGTTCCAACCAGGTAAGGAAATCTTCTTAAAAAAGATCCTTTTGTCTGGAGATTTGGAAAAAGCACGAGCAGTAGCCCATTCCTGTAGCTTTGCCCTAACTAATAATAGTGATTAGAGTAATTTTATAATTAAAGAGAAGGAAAAAAAATCTGACTTGTAATTGACTTGGCACAATCTATCACCTGGGCTCTAGCGTGAACACATTTTTGTTTTTCTTTAAACTAGTGGCACCAAGCGTGAAGCAGATTACACTAGAGAAAGACATCTTTTTTGACTCCTAAGAGTTGATGTACTGAAGAAATTTTGTAACTTTGTAAAAACAGTGTATCCTTTCTAAACCACAAGTTTAAGATGCAGGTGATTTAGGAATGACTGTAAACTAAGACTATGTTATTTTCGCTGAGAGTTTTTTAGTTCTTTTAAAACAGTTAGAAAAGTTTATCTGAACTGGAGAAAGCCTCCACCCGTGTGCTGGCAAAAGACCTTGTTTTCAGGTGTTTTACTCTCCTAGTACAGTGGAAGGGAAAGGATGTTTGTAATATTGTGACTTCACGCTCATTGTGGGATGAATGTATTTTCTCATCTAACTTCCATACTTCCCTCCCCTGCTGCCACATCCTCCTCCCCTGCTGCCACACCCTGCAAAATATATTTACTTATTAAATCTGAAATAAGTTTCTCTCTCTCTGGTTCATTTCCATCTTGTTCTTTTCCACATTCTTCACTTATGGAATCCTAGGACATTGCAGTCATAGTAAGAATGGTATCAAAAAGCACATATTCTACTCGCTGAAAATAAAATGAAAGCTCCTTAAAGAATGATTTATTTGAAAGTGGAGGAAAATTTTATATCTGCCAAAGTCTAGAGCTCCCCCAGTTCTCTCCTGTCAAACACAGTGGCCTGCCCGATCTCCAGTTCAATATAAAAATTACCTGCTAAACTGAAAGGAAATGCATCCAGAAGAAATTTTTGAAGCAAGACAAAACTATGTGTACCTCAAAAAACTAGAGTGTACCACTCTCTCTCTCTCAAGTTGTAGACTGAAGAGAACTTCAAGGTCTTTAGTACAAATTCTTTTTCAACTTTAAGATTCCTTGTTCATGTCTTGGAAGACTTGTAAAAAGATGATTTTTCTATACATTTGAAAGCCTTTTTGATCAAATATATGAAAAATATGCATAAGGTGATATGCCTAACATAAATATAGATTGCAACGTAATTGATGCTCTAGAGTAATTGCTCATTCTTTGCTTATGAGAAAAACAAACAAACAGAAAGTACAGGATTGCTTCTGCCCAATTACCTACCTGCCTTCTAGAACTATGGTGTGCTCTGGGCTAGAAAGTACACAATTCAGGCCAGACTGTACTTTTAAGAACACTTCCCCTTTTAGCTATTGATGTATCATAGATATCAGAACAACACTGAGCTTTGAAATAGTCTGTTGGTATCACCAGTTTTTCAGGAGAGATGGGAGGCTCCTCCTTCAGTGCTCATGACTAAACCTATCTGTGTGGATATAGGCTCCTGGTTGCTTAGGAATTCATTGGCTCTTGGCTGTTTGTTTCCCATTCTACTTGAAGCAGTAACCTTCATTCTGCTTGAGATACCATCATTCATCTTCAGAGTCATGGAGTGTCATGCTACATAAAAAGAGGTTATATTTTGAAACACCTTTAAGAGATTCCTATCAAGTAAAGAAGAGTCAGAGTAACAGTTACATGTCTAACAGAAAATTATAACATTCATGTACTTCAACGGTCTCCCTGGCCATTTTTTTAAATGTGGCTTTTAAAAAAAATTATCAGGTTTTCTTTTGTTTTTTTCCAAATTACTAAAGTAATATACCTTCACTGTAACAAGCAAATAATTCAGAACTGTATAAACTTCCATTGCCTTTCCCTTTCTCATTCCAACCTATGCTCTTGAGGATGACCCATTTTAAAGCCTGATGTGTATCATTCCAAGTTTTACTATGATTTTTATATAATCTTAAACAAGCATATACATGTAAAACACATTCAAGTTTTGTAATACAACCTAGTACAAATATGATATGGTTCAGCGATTTGTTTTTTAACTTAACATTATCACCGACCTCTTTTAAAGCCAATATAGACAGTTTGACCACATTGTTTTGAATGACTGCATGATATTTCATAGTATTAATGTAAAATAATTTATATAGCCATGCCCTTATTGAAGAACAATTAAAGTCTTTGCCACATGTTTGCTTATAGTTATAAGCAACTATAGTTATAGTTAACATGCCAGTACATATTTCTCTATATATTATGTTTTTTATTTCTGTAAAATAGATAACCTACATGTGGGAGTCATGTATCAAAGAAAATACAAATTCTTAATTTTTAAAAAATGTTGCCTACTTATTCTCCCAAGGGACAGAGCCAACAGTGTTACTATGTGCCCTATCCCCAATAACTCTGATAAGACTGGATACAGAAATTAGCAATGTTTCTAAATATTCTCAAGCTACTGGATTAAAAAAAATCATGTTTTATTGTATTAATTTGCACCTCTGCAGGATTAGTTTAAATATTCAGCTGTTATTTTGTTGTAGTTCCTACTGAAAGTTATATTCATCACTTGTCAAGAGACAATGACATTTTGTACATTCCTTTTTTAAATCCTGAAGGGCACAAACCTCTGTACTACTTGCTTTATAAATTCCCCATGAAAATATAATTGTTAACTTATCTACTAGAAGACCAAACCTTGCAATTCTATTACTTGAATTAAACAAAGATGTTATCCAAATTAAATTACAGGATTCTAATTTTTAATCATCTCAGCTAAGTGTCAGTCTTAACAATAAAAAGTGGTTTTGCCAAACCTCTACCTGAGCTATCTCAGCCAAATTACCAAAGCCTTAACAACCAAGGGAGCAACCAAAATCTACAGATTATCACTAAAGGGTAACATGGTAAGAGAGTGGCAAAGGGGTGCCTTTGGGGGACAGGAAGGCTTATCTGAAGTGGTAATAATTAAGATCAGAGTGTCAAAAAAGAACCAGGTGTGAGCAGTTAGGAAGAAAAGGGGATGAGGGAGGCACGGTCAAGAAAGTGATGGACCAACATATCTAGAAAATTGTAAGGTGGGAGAGAACAGCAGGATATAGTAGGGTGGACTGTACAGATTGAAAACGAAGTGGATTTTGGGATAGGAGGTAGGAATCAAGAGTCTTATTTGCACCTGTGAAGTTTGAGGCCATTATATATCCAAGTATAGATATGGATAAGCAATCCCAGAGGTGACTCCAGGGTCAAGGAAGAGGACAGGGCTGACAATACAGATTTAGGAGACACTGGCATCAGGATGCCATTAAAAGCCACTGGATTCCTTAAGGTCACATAGGGGTCATCGAGGTGTCACTCATGAAAATGTCAGAGAGTGCAAACATTGAGATACCACATCACAGTTAAGCATCAAATGTTCTCAAGAATAGTTATTCAAAATTACACTATGACTTAAAGATAAAACTTTGAAAAGCAGATATATATAAAGTTTTGATATGCATTATTTTAGGGAATCTCATACTGAGTTGTAAGGCAAAAATTTTATATTAAAATACCAATAATAATCCCCAAAGTATTTTTTGTGAGTTTAAACACTCATGGCTGAAGTAGTGGCATTCTGAGTGAGTCATTGCTTACAGGTATATAGATACATAGCATTCTGGGTTCATTAGTAAACACAGATTACCATCAGTCACAAAGCCTTACATGATGCACATAAAGTATTTGGTAATGAAAGAAATTTTTTAAAAAGATTTCTTGTATGAGACAGTAACTTAAAAACAGACTTAAGGACTTTGATTTCCATGACCTTGAGAATGAGTGCCTCCTTAAATTCTGCAACCCAGGGGCTTCCCTGGCCCCACCCTAGTCCTAGCCAGTGCTGACTTCTTTTAATTAGTCTGAGAACATGTGTTTCATTTCATTGATTCAAGTGATTAAAATAATGATGTGCGTATTTCAATTAAAATGTTGACATCAAAAATAAAAAGTCTCAATTTAAACTCTGAAGAAGCCTCCAAAATCGACAAAGGCCATGACCTAACAAAAATGAAAGTAAATAGACCTCGACTAATTTTAATATCATAATTTATTATACATCTTGTAATTGGTTCTTGGAGAGTCATTTTTGAAAGTTGAGAAAAAGTCTAATACTGGAACCTAGTTAATCCAATGTATATTTATTTTCAGTTCTCTTTACTTGTTTCTTTCCTCTTTTGGCAATGAAAGTAAAGAGTGGCTTTATCATGAAACTGAAACAAATACACAAAAGACTTCAAAGATCAGTTTTGTTTTGAAGCCATTAAACAAGTGCCAGGAATTTTCGAAGTTAGTAGCGGAAACTCTTAAAATATTTGGTGGCTTGGAAAATCATACTTATATATTAAATACAAGTTGAATTTCTCAATCCATGAATAAACAGTTTTAGCAGATAATCTATTTTCATGATTCATTAAATTTAGGATTTTTAACATACAGATATATCATATATATGGAATGTATAAAATCTTGATTAAACCCCAAGTAATAAATACATAAGACTACCTGAGTAACAATTTATTCTAAAAACAAATATAGTAAACTGAAAGAAACAGCAATTTTAAAAAGCAGGAAAACAAAATGGACTTCCATGAAATGCAATTTGCTCAGGAACAAAATCAGATAATCATGGAGAAACACTTTACTTTTAAATATCACTGACATTCTTCAGGTTCTGATAGGCTCATTCACATAATTAACTGTTTATAGAAAATTTAGCTTGCAACAACAGCTAAAAGGATCTTGTTTCAAAGTTCAGAAAAAAATTGTAACTACAAATATTTGATATTTTTACTCTAAAAATACAATTAAAATGAAATTTTTCATATCATTTTAAGCCAACTAAATAAACTTCATGGTCTAAATACTTAATTTCAAATTCCTGTCTTACACTGCAACATGGTAAGAAAATCAGGATAAATACAAACAGCAAAGTCTATACTTTCCATAAGTAACTACATGAAAACTTGAAAAGTGAAAGAACTGAATACTGTTTATTTATTCAATAGTAGAATAGCTAGCACATTTTTAATGTCAGACATGTAGTTATCTCATCATTCCATATGGGTTGGATAAATAAATAAAGCTAATAGAAATGCAGCAAAGATTAAAGAAATACACTCGTCAGAAAACAGAACAATGATCAAAATAACAGTATTCACATGGAAGTCAGAGAAGCCATGGACAGTAAAAGCCTGTAAGGACAGAAGCAGAAAAAAAGACAAGAAATAAAGTTGACTTAAGTAAGTAGCACCGTTGTACTGAAGGCAATGCTATCACTATTAAATTCAGGATTTGAAAGAGAAAAAGTCTTACTTACCTGAAAGAGGAACATACACAATACATAAAGCAAATAAGAACAAAAGAGAATGTGGCTTCCATTTCCAATGACAGTTCCACATTTGATCTGAGTGAAACATCCTACAACAGAAGAAAGCAACCATCAGGACACTCAGTATTCACTAAAGCGTTAGGACAATAATAGTCAAAGTGTAGGTTTTCAGCAGAGATTGGAAAACAGAAATCGTTTTCAACCTTGCTTCCAAATAAAGGAGGAACTTTAGAGGTGATAAACCAAATCACCTGTTTTAGCTAATTAGGCAAAAGAAAAAAAGAAATTCACGCATGTCATTTGCACTTGCTGGCACCTTCCTTATCAGAGTCTAGGTATAATAGGTGATTTCCCAATGAAGATGGGGAAAAATTCAGATAATTCAAGTTCATTTATTAAAAAATAAAGCAATTTCAGCTTCAACCTTCAGCATCACGAGTCATATGCCCATCTAGATGGCCAGAGGATTTTATATCAATCTCTTCTAGAATCTTCCAAAAATTTAGACTTAAAGGAAATGTTTTCATTTTATAACATCTGCTGCTTTACAAATGGAAACAGTTAAGATAAATTTTCCAATCATGTGCTTTCCCCTAAGAAAAAGCAACGAAGCACTAATATGCAAAAAAGAATAATTTCCTTATAAATAACAATAGCTTTCAATGTTTTTAAATGCCTAGTAAACACCAAGCATTATAGAAACTAGTATATGGCATTACGTGGAGGGTTGCTGATTTGAAAATTCTCAAATAATTATCCATACAATGGTCTGATCTTCAAACTTAAAATTGTACCTAATGATATTTTAGATAGGAACATCCACATTATCTTGGCTTCAAACAGTAGTAATGATACCTCGCATTGGCTTAACCTCATCAAAACAGGTAAGCCTGTGAATGGGGCAGCAAGTATCAAGGTCAATCATCAGAAGGTCCATACAGGGACCCGTAAGGATGAGAACCATCAGGCAGGAAGATGGTAAGAAATCTCCAGATCCTAAAAATCTCCAACTATGGGAGTTACCATAGTTCCAGGTGATAACTGAGAGTCTTTTTATTTCTAAAAAGAGAAACAACTAATAAGATACTGTAGGATCACAGTAATACCTTTTTTACCTGAAGGTTGCTTACCTGGAGTAAAATATGTAATACTAAACACAAAACTAGAAAAGTAGGAAAGGGAATACTCAGACAAGCAAAAATAGTCATCAAATGATTCCTGCACTTGCCTCAAGCCTTCATTTCCAATCTATCCTTTACTGTCAGAGACCACCTAAGCAGCAGAGACCAAGCTCTAGAGTCGACAAGAGAGTCACTGCTATTTGTGAGCTATGCCACCCTTGGGTAATTTCCTTGACTACCCTGCACCTCCTATTTTTCACCTGCAAAATAGAAATGGCAATTGAACCTAATCCATAGAGTTGCTGGATGACTAAATCAGATCACATCTTTTAAGAAAGTGCCTGACATTCAGCAATTGCTCAACAAATATTAGATGTTATTGGGGCACCTGGGTAGCTCAGATGGTTGAGCATCTGCCTTCAACTCAGCTCAGGCCACGATCCTGGGGTCCTGGGATGGAGTCCGGCATCAGGCTCCCTATGCAGCAGGGAGTCAGCTTCTCCTTCTCCGCCCCCCTTTTGCCCTGCTCTATTTTTTTTTTCTCTCTCTCAGATGAATAAATAAAATCTTAAAAAAAAATATTAGCCGTTATTATTGCTACTACCATTCCAATATAATTGTGGTTATTCTGTTCACAATAAAATCAAAAGAAAAGGCTTACACAAGAACAGACAATAGGATGTCATAAACCAACACCCATCAGTTGAGTTTGGGACTACTTCTGTATCACCTTGGAACAGAAACGGGAAAGGATGATTCATGTCTGCCATGAATGCAGAAATTTTGAGTACTGTCTGACATTCATGCCATGTTTTTATATTCACCCAACTAGAAGTTCTAGCATCACACAGCTCCTAATGGAAATTCTAAACTGGCAAAGCTTAAGACCTGAAGAGTATTTTTCTGAATGGAAGGTAGGTCTTAAAACACATTTATCCAAAATAATTGAAATTTAAAGCAATGTTACTACTTATGAGAAGCAACATGCCACTGTACATCATAATAATATATAATAATGATGGATGTGAGCTCTGGAATAGCAAAATTACAAGCTGGTGCCTCTATTTATTGTGTGACTTCACAGGCAAGTGCTTTAAACTCTGGACTATTTCCTCTTCTGTAAATAGGATACCATCCATCAAAAAGATAGAGATAATACTACATGGCACTTAGTAAAAGCTTTAAAAAGGGTAGATGATAGACTGCTGTTACATGGAAGGTTCACTCATTTGGAAGGATGGGTCCATTTCCCACTGATGTTGGATGAATGAGGTGTTTCCCATTCATGCCATGGATGAATGAGCATGCTCCTAAACTGAGGCCCAGGAAACTGAGGGGCAGACCAATCAAACTTGGCTGCCTGCTATACCACACACAGTCAGGAGTGTCATCAGCCTGAGAGAACTCCCAGTTTCCTAACCTTTGCGGCATATGACAATTTTCCTTTATCAGTATGGGAATAATGGTGTCCTCTTAGACTTATGTACTCTCTAAACAATCCTCAAGGAATCATGTTTGTTAGCTTTGTCAACATTCAATACTATTTATTTTATCATGCAACTTTGTTTTGCTACAACAGGTTCTGACATTTAGGGATTCCATAATCAATCCTGAAGCTGTTTTACAAAATCTGCCTGTAATTCTTTCAGACAAGAGCTGCAGACGATGATCTGGGGCTTCATGTGTTCTGGTTCTCAAGACTCCATCACTTTGTATTGAAAAGGAACCCAGGATAGGACAAGTACTTAGAACCAAACTTAAACCACATGGCAAGTCAACTTTCATCCAGTTTACTGTTTACTGAAGAACAGAAACAAATAAAGTAAGAATAGAACAGAGGAAGGAAAGCACTGTGTGTCTTCTCAGGGGATCACTTAGCAAAGACCCATCCTTGAGATTCAAACAACTTTCTCACAAGAACGGAAAATCCTGAACAGGGTTACTAAGGTTCTAAATGGGAACTACCAAAAACATAATCCTGTATCACTTGAATTGTAGCCTCAAAGTTCTGAAGAGAGAAAGAATTTTTTTTTTTAAAGTAAAAGAGAGCCATCCATGGACTTCTACCACCTGAAAAGAATCTAAAAATTATGCAACAAAACCTATCACTTCACAGGCAAAAACAATACAACATTAAACCACTTGCCAACTGGGTCACCTGGCTTCCTAGTCACTTGTCCTTTTTGAGAACCAAGCTACCTCTACTGCAAACCTGCTGCCCTTTACAAACTGCATAGGTGACAAAATACAACATGCTTAAGTCCTATTTCAGGAGCTTTAGAACTTAACCCTTCCACAGGAATTGTTTTAACGTCAATGCTCCCCTTGTAAATGTGATTTAAACCAAACGTTATCGGGACTCCTTTGGCTCAGGGCGTGATCCTAGAATCCTGGAATGGAGTCTCACATTGGGCTTCCTGCATGGAGCCTGCTTCTCCCTCTGCCTATGTCTCTGCCTCTCTCTGTGTCTCTCATGAATAAATAAAATATTAAAAAAATAAAATAAAAATAAATAAACCAAACATATCACTGAAATAGTCTGTAATCTAGACAACCTACCTACTATCTTGCACCTCTTTACTCCTGCTGGATCCCTTAAAAGTCAAATTTAAAGAGAACTTAGTGAAGAAACTTTGAAATCAGTTGAGTAATTGACATGGCACTAATTCTATTATTAACCACAATGGTCAGAATTACCTCATTCCTCATATCCCAAAACGTATTCATTTTTGTTTTTTTCAAAGATTTTATTTATTCATTCACGAGAGACAGAGAGAGAGAGAGAGAGAGAGAGAGTCACAGGCAGAGGGAGAAGCAGGCTCCATGCAGGAAGCCTGATGTGGGACTTGATCCCGGGACTCCAGGATCATGCCACAGACCAAAGGCAGGTGCTAAACTGCTGAGCCACCCAGGGATCCCCTCCCAAACATATACCTATGTTAAAATTGTCACCAAGGGGCATGGGGAGTGGCAGCGAGAGTACCTTAATTCTTCTAGAGTGAAAAGAATGTAATTTGGTTTATTCAAGTCTGTGCTCATAATTGTATTTCTTCTTCTGGTTAAAGATCATGTTC
This sequence comes from Vulpes lagopus, assembly GCF_018345385.1. Lineage (NCBI taxonomy): Eukaryota > Metazoa > Chordata > Mammalia > Carnivora > Canidae > Vulpes > Vulpes lagopus. The sequence goes on along the minus strand of NC_054825.1, from coordinate 91,094,009 downwards.
CTGAGCTCAAACAATGAATAAGAGAAAGTGCTATTCTATTACTCAATTCAAGTTATTTTATTAAGTTGTGTTCACCCCCACTTCGAAAAGGTAAAAAGGTTTATTCTTCAAATCTGCACACATCTTGACCCGTATTTGAGCAGAAATAGCCACTGTTCCATGACTGGTACCACAGGTGAAATTAAAAGGCAACCCTGAGAAACACACCTGAGTACATGTAAAACTGGGAATGTCTGAAAAAGAACACTGTCTCAGTATTCTGGTTGTGGTATTGTACCACAGTTTGCAAAATGTTATCCCCGGGAGAAACTGAGTAAAGGGCATGGGATCTCTACCACTTCTTCCAACTGCACGTAAATCAACAAACATCTCAATAAAATTTTCAACTAAAAAAGTAAAGCCTGAAGCCATGATGTATATAATTTACTTAATGTGAGTCAGGAAAAACACTGTGTGCATCTACTGAGAGTAGTGGGTGGAGGGAAGAAGGATGGAAAATAAAACAAATGGGGTAAACCTTTACATTAAGTGATTCTGTGTAAAGTATAAACAGGTGTTCTTTGTATCATTCTTGAAACTTTTCTGTAGGTTTAAAGTTATTTATAAATAAATTTCCACACACCCATCCAATTTACACCGAGGTGTATCAATGTTTATATCATGATACTCCCATCACTATTATTGTTTCCTCATCACCCAGTTTTACAGAAGTACCATCTCATTTGGATTTCCTTTACTTGGGTTGGCATGTTCATCATTTTTGTAGTTTCTATTATAATAGAAATATTTTTCTTACTAATTTGTGATTTCTTTTTAGCAATGCTAAGCCCTTGTCATATTTGCTACCAATGTTTCAAACACAGTAATTCTGAAGTTTTCCTTAAGGCATTCTAAATAATTCCATCCTGAGTAATGCTTTAAGGGAAAGTAGGAGGATACTCAGGTAACCACGCTTAAGTTTTATTGGCGTTTTTAGTTACCACTGAAAAGTCCTTTTGATGTCTTCACGCCAGCCACCCAGTATGCATCGCAATGCCATCCAATGTAGATAATGTAATAATGGCATCCAAACAGAAAGGAAATGGAAGGATACGGTTTTTTTTTTTTTTTTTTTTTTTTTTGCCTCAGCATGCCACACACATTGAACAAAGTCTTCTTCTATTTAGTCTAAAGTCTAAATTGTCTCTAGAAAGTTTTAATCATCCCATCAGAAATGTAAACTCCGTAGGAGATGGGCAGTTAGAAAACGGTCAAGTTTAAGGAAGTGGTTGTCAGTTTATTTTTAATGTATAAACTGATTCTCTTTCAAATCATTATTTCCAGAAATCAGAGTGACGTGTCCAGTTAGGCAGTAACACTACAAGCTTCTAATATTTCCCATAAGCCAAGAGACAATAGCCTCTTTCACCATTCATATTGGAAAAGCACAATGTCATGTAATTTATATAAGCCATAAATGGAACGAACGGGAGCTCCATGAAGCTTGAGACCAGCTACCAGGAGCTTTGCTAAATCTACTAAATTTCTTAGGATATGAAAAATATGTAGTCACTATAACTCCAAGTATATTTATAAAATCTGTAATTTCATAACTTGAGTGTCACAACATAGTAATACTTTCACCGCAAAGAACAGGCAGAAAATATCTTAGTTTGTATGCCTGAACCCATTAAGGTTTAAATTTAAAAGATAATAGAGTTTGTGTTCCACATTGTAACATTTTTCAGTAAGATACTAAGAATATTTACTTTGGAAAGGTTGGTATTATTTCCATTTATTCTAACACACTAATATCTAAAAAAGAATCAGATCATCTTAAGCCATTCCATGTGAATCATAAACAGCAAAATGGTAAAAGAAACAGCTATAATCTGGCAAGAAATGGAAAAACTTTTAGTCCAAAAAGCTCAATAAACTCAAATCAGGACACTAAACTTTATATTTTATGTGATTAAATACTCGTATCTTTATATGACAGAAGTTTTAATCATATGCAATTCAAATGAGCTACATCAATTAATTACATAATGAGGAAATCTGTACATTACCTGCTGTTCAGGTCCACATATTTTATTTTAAAAATTGGTATGCACACTTTTTTTCATTTCCCCTAAGATCTAAATTACCTAGGAAAGCTGAAAGGAAGCTAGGCGAATATCTGCTGTTAAAAACCTTACTATACTTTCAGGAAAAACTGATGTTTAAAACAAATTCACATTCATTCAAAATGTGCCGCCTGCATATGAGAACAAGTCTTATGTGGGGCTGTTGGCTGTATCCCAAGGTAAATTATTTCGGGTTATACCTTGCTGATTCCACCGGCATAAATGAAACCTTAAAACTCACAGGTGTGGAATTACTTCACATGCAATTTTAGCAAAAATAAGTAGTTCTTTTCTAATTATACTGCTCACTACCAGGAACAGAAGGGCAGAGAGCTAGGCTTGCAGTGGGCACTACTCTTCCTGTTTTAAAACTGTGTGCTGGGTGGGGAGAAGAGGAGACACTGGGAGGAAGGGAAAGACAGGGCCTGAGGCGCAAGTCTTCCCAGGTATGAAGCTGAAAGAGGAGATTTTAATGGAAATACTTAAGGATCCAGCAGCTGGGGGAGGGAGGGGCAATAAGAACTTCTAGAAACACTTGTATTCTTGTGGAAGGGAGCAAAATGTCTGTCAGGGTATCTGCGCAAGAGTAAAGAAAACAGCAGAGCGAACGTTACATATTACAAGAAAATTAACTTGTGCACTGGCCGCAAAAACAGGCCCTTTTTAGAACAATCCTTCTCTTTGCATTCTGGGTGTGCTCAGTGGCCCTTTCTCAGGGTCGCCCTGAGGAATCTCACCGCTTCCATGGTCACTCCATTAAACCAGAACCTTTGGGACTTCCCTGACCATTCCCACCCCTACGTCCCCCACCTCTCATTCAAGGCAAGTCGCCTCCCAGGCCCCATCCCGTAAAACGACATGGTCCCTCATTACTCATTAACCTACGAAATACAACCAAGAAACTTCTCTGCGCGCTTCTTCCTTCCTTCCTTTCTTTTTCTTTTATTTTTCTTTCTTTCTTTCTTTCTTTCTTTCTTTCTTTCTTTCTTTCTTTCTTTCTTTTTCTTCTTAAACCATTCAAATAAGTCAAAGATGCAAGAATAACTTCTACAGTCGGGGGTGACAATGTGTAAAGTCAGCATTTTCTCGGGATACCAGTACCTTCCAGGCCCCCAGGTGCTGATCCAGGATCGCTCCTTCTTGGCAGGGCGAGGCCCTGGATGGAGGAGCCGTGCCTGTTAGCCCTTGTTTGATTTGACTCGAAAACACGTTTTCCCCATTCTTGAAGCCCTGCCCTTTTTTTTTTTTTTTTTTAATGCTTTCCACCGCCCAAATGTGAGGTTTACCTCTCACTGGAAAAAAAAAAAAAAAAATCCAGCCGCAGCCGCACACACATGTCACAGCTCCGCCTGGCAGGACCTGCTCGCTCCTCCGCGCCTCGGGGTCAAACCGAAGACAAACCGGTTTACTCTGTCCACGCAGTCCTTACAAGATCACTTAGCGGAGGGAGGTGGGGGCGCGGGGCTGGATGCAGGTGAGGGCGTGAGGGCGTTCTCAGCCGCCAGGTAGACTTACATGCTGGCATCGCTGCGCTCAGGTCGCCGGGGCCGCGCAGTCCCGTCCGCGGCCTCCCCGCCCCGCTGCTCGCGCGCCCGCCCGTGCGTCTCGCTCCTGCCGGCGGGTCCCCGGGGGTCCTCGGGGGTCCTCGGGGGTCCTCGGGGGTCCCCGGCCGGGGCGGCGCAAGGTGGGAGGCCCCGCGGCCGGGTTCGAGCGCCGGCTCCCCGCGGCCCGGGCCGGGCGGGGCGGCAGGTTCCTCCTCGCAGGCAAGTGGAAGAAAAGTTAGGGGCGAGGGCGAGGGCGGGGGCGGGGGCGGGGGCGACCGCGGGGCGCTCGAGCGCGCGGGGCCGGGCGGGGGCGGAGGGCTCTGACCCGCGGCTGGCGGGCGGCGCACGTGGTGGCGCTCCGTGGCCTCGCCCCCTTGCCCCTTCCCTTCCCCCTTCCCTGCCCCCAGCCCGCGGGCTCCCGCTGCGCCCTGGGCCCGGGCCGGGGGCTCAGGTGCGGCTGCCCCGAGGCGCGCGGCGTCTGGCCCTGCCCGGCCCCCCGCCCCCCGCCCCCCGAGCGCGGCCGCCCCACCCCTGCCCGGGCCCGAAAGTGGTGACCACGGGGCGGGGGAGGCGCGCCCCAGGACGGGCCGCCGGCGGGGGTGGAGGGGCCGGGGCAGCCCCGAGGTCGGCGGGAAGAGGAGCCGGGGGGCGGGGGCGCGGGGCCGGGGGGCACCTCCTCTCCACCCCCCCGCCCCCCCGGCCCGGCCGCCGCCTCGCCGCGCTGGACTCCCTGGTCCTGCCCCGTCCCTGCCCCTCCCTGCTCTGTTCCCGCGGCCCCTCTCTCCTCTCCCCTCTCCCCTCTCCCCTCTCCCCTCCCTGCTCTGTTCCCGCGGCCCCTCTCCCCTCTCCCCTCTCCCCTCCCTGCTCTGTTCCCGCGGCCCCTCCCTCTCCCCTCTCCCCTCTCCCCCTCTCCCCTCTCCCCTCCCTGCTCTGTTCCCGCGGCCCCTCTCCCCTCTCCCCTCTCCCCTCTCCCCTCCCTGCTCTGTTCCCGCGGCCCCTCTCCCCTCTCCCCTCCCTGCCCTGTTCCCGCGGCCCCTCTCCCCTCTCCCTCTCCCCTCTCCCCTCTCCCTCTCCCTCTCCCCTCTCCCCTCTCCCCTCTCCCCTCTCCCCTCTCCCCTCCCTGCTCTGTTCCCGCGGCCCCTCTCCCCTCTCCCCTCTCCCCTCCCTGCTCTCGCTAAAACCCGGAGCGACGCGGGAAGCCCGTGCGCTGCTCCCCCGCTCCCGCCGCCCCTTGCCCACGCGGAGCCCCGGGCCGCGCACCTCGCCTGCTCCCGCCGCCGCAGCCCCCGCAGACACACCTGCCCCCTGCCCCCTGCCCCCTGCCCCCTGCCCCCGACCCGCCGACACCCACAGTTCCAGAAATCGGTATTCACCCTTTTGCCTCAGAGTCCCGTCTTCTTCACTCAAGGCCTCTCACTACCGGCACGGGGTGCTGATCCTTAAAGACCTTTGCCATTGCCTCTAGTGTGAGCGGTTCACATCCCATCCAGAGAGAAGTATTGGAAGGGGAGGTGGGTCCTGCGATGTGAGAGGGAAGCAGACTCGGGGTGGGGGTGGGGGTGCTGCCCGTGGGTGCAGAGGGATTCAGTGAAAGCAAAACTTGGTATGACTAGTGACAATCGGCTCGGTTGACACTTTTGATTGAGACCATCCTACCAGAGCCCTATTACTTCACTGGGACTGAGAGCTAGGACTAGAGAAGTTGTGCTTTCTTTTAAAATCAGCACCATTAAAAAAAAAAAAAAAAAAATGGGGAGGGGATATTACCAGGGGGCTGGGAAAATGTTCATATAACATTTCATTCAGCAGAATTGGTTTGCAAATACAAATTCAGTTACTCATTGGGGAAAGTCCACTGCCTGGGCTCCAGGGCTCCTACAAAGTAGCTAACTGGCGAAAAAAACTGGACACACCTCCTTGGTGATGAGAAGAGAGAGAGAGAAAAAAAAAAGGACTCACACTTGGAAAGTAGCTCCCTTCCCCTCGTGAGCTGACGGAGTTAATCCGTGAAATGCTGGAGGCAAATGTTCTGGTGATAGAGCTGTGCTCCACACCCAGAGCCAGAGCAGCCCAGCTTAAGCCGTGAGCGTGCACATGCACAGGCCACAGAAGTGCCAAAGAATTTATATAACATCGATTGGCTAGTGATAGAAAACTGTTGGGGTGGAAAAGAAGTAGAGCAGGACTTGAGGATAGACAGCCACTGGCAGAAAGGAAGCTGGCACACTGCCACCAGATTCAGAGGCTTGAAAATCCAGGGTGTGTTCTTCTTGTGACTCTTATCAGTGTTTATTTTGATGAATAAACAGTTTAATTAATGGAGACATTGAATTTAGCACCCAAGGGAAACTGAAGATCCTCTGTCCCATGCTCTCTTAACAGAACGGGAAATGAAACCCAGAGATGTGAGGTCGGCAGTAACTAGCTAGAAGTGGCCAGGGGCTAGGATCCAGGCCTTCCAATTCAAATCAGTCTCTAGGACACCAGAACATCCTAGGAAAGTTTAAGTTCCACTCATAGAATTTTCTTTAGAGCAACAATATTTATTATTTCTCAGTTTAGGAATGTGAGTACAGTTTAGCCCAGTGTCTCACAAGACTGGCTAAGGCTACAGTCTCACCTGAAGATCTGACCGAGGAGCACGCTGCTTCCAAGCTCATACATGCAGCTGTTCACTCAGAATTTTAAAGCTAGGAAACGTAGGGCAAACAATGAAATATGAATAACTGCACTAGGGTTCTTTAGAGAAACAGGACGAACAGGATGTATATGTACATATAAAGAGTGATTCAGAAATTAGCCCATGTGATTATGAAGGTACAAGTCCAAAATCTGCAGAGTAGGCCAGCAGGCTAGAGACCCAGGGAGGGGAGAGTTACAGGCTAGGCCTAAGGTAGTCTGTTGGCAGAATTTCCTCTTGTTTGCGGAGGTGAGTCTTTGTTCTTATTTATGGTCATGAACTCATTTGGAACAACAGGGAGCCTCTAGTGAAAATTAGGCATGAAACGAGGACTAACAGCCCCCCAAATGAGGCAGCTCTAAGTAAAACTGGGATTGGATGATACTGGTGCATGTGGCCGGTGCTGCCTGGAGCGTCCCAGGAACTCATAGGCCCCCCTGGGGTGACCACATCTTTGCTCCGGCCTGGAAGACACCCAACATCTAGCTTTCCCAGTATTTTAAAATCTGTCCCCAGTACATGTCTTATTAGAAAGTGAATTAGGACAAAGTGGTGAAATAAAGGTTTATCTCTCTAGTTTGTAAACAGAAAAAAAAAAAAAAAAAAGAGGCCTATTAAGGCCTTCCACTAATTGGATGAGGCCCGCCTACATTATGGAGCAGAATGTGCTTTACTCAATGTCCACTGATCTAAATGTTACCCTCGACTAAAAATCACTCATCACAGAAACATCCATGATAACGTTTGGCCAAATATCTGGATGCTGCGGACCAGCCAAATCAAACATTACTATGATGTTTCAGTTCATCATAGTAACTGAAACAAATGTATATATGTCTAGATGATAGGAATAGTATATTTACATGTGCTGTTATATGCTAAAATGTTCATAAATGGATATATTGTTACTTCTATATGATTAAATAAATCATAGGTAAAATATTTCCTGAGACAGGGCCTTTCATTGATCAGTACTTAGTAAAATATGTGTACTTCTGTCCTCGAACTGAGGATTTGTTCTTTTTCTTTGAAAGAGCATGTTAGGGAAAGGGAGTATGAACAGGAAAGGACATGACCTTTTAATGCAACAACTCGAATTCAAAATGTGTTCCTGTAATTTACCAGCACTATGAACTCTGGCAGTTTTCTATGTAAGCTATAAACGTGATTTGTGGGATCCCTGGGTGGCGCAGCGGTTTAGCGCCTGCCTTTGGCCCAGGGCGCGATCCTGGAGAACCGGGATCGAATCCCACGTCAGGCTCCCGGTGCATGGAGCCTGCTTCTCCCTCCGCCTGTGTCTCTGCCTCTCTCTCTCACTGTGTGCCTATCATAAATAAATAAAAATTTAAAAAAAAAAATTTAAACGTGATTTGTAATAATGCTTATAATACCTAACTCATGGAGTCAGTAGGCAGATCCAATGAGCTGAAGAGACAGAGCAAGCACCCAGAATATTTCCTGGAATTTGGTAATATCGGTTGCCTCTGCCTGCCTCATACATCATCCTAAAACTGAAAGTGCCAGGACCACATTCCTTTGCACACAGGAATCCTCTGACAACATTCCAGACAAAATGAATATTGAACATCTGTTTGAATCTTTAGCATTGATGAACACTCAACTATGAGAAACTTCCTCTTTCTGTTGATTGAATCAAACATTCATGCCATCAACTTCCATTCACAACAAGGACATTCTATCTTCCACAAAAAGCCTTTCAAATCTCTGAAGACAGCTAGCATCTCTCTCTACTCAGCTTTTCCTTATTCAGTGTCCCCAGCTATGGTCATTTTAATCATTCAGTGCCTGGCTCCTCACTACACATATGATTCACCCTTTCCTATCAAAACGGGAGTCAACATCAGCCCTCTTGACGATGTACTCAAAGTGGATTCCACATCTCACTCCTGGTTACACTGAGATCTTTACCTTTCCTGAACTGGATATTACTCTTGAGTAAATAAAAGCTAATAGTGACCTTTTAAGCAGCCACAGAAGATATTTATAGTAAGAATAGGAATACCTATTATTATCTTGATTTTCTACTACATGGCAGAGAATATATAAATTTTACGCCACAAAGCCGTTCAAGATATGTATCTTAATTCATAAAAAATTCAATCCAATTTCTGTTTTCATCTCTCATTCTGCCTTAATCATTTCGATTCCTCCCCTTCTCACCAGGCTAGTTGCTTTCTTCAAGGAGGGTAGGAAAACATGGTCCTTGATTTGTCTGATGTCAGCAGACGTCAACCTCTCGGTCCCTCCCTGATCATCAGTCCACACAGGTTTTCAGTCTTGTCAGTGAGGTCCCACCAGGGTTGTGACTCTCTCTTGACTTCCCGATGGCCATCACTGTCTATCCGCTTTGTCTCTCCAAGCGGCTCTTCCCATTCTAGGCCCTTGGTCCCTCTCTTGGAATCATAGATACAGGAGAGGCAGCAGTCAGGAAACCACTCAGCTCTCTGCTCTAATACACCCGTGATCTATCTTACTTCCGTTTTTAACCGGAGAAGGGAGATAGCTTCTCTCTCTCTGCTATGTCTCAACATTTCAACTGTACCTCCACTCCTCTCAGTTCTCTTGGTGTGATACTTAGGGTATGAAAAACAAATCCAGACATCCCACATGCTTTCTCTTTTTTTTTTTCTCTGCCCCATTATTTCCAGAAGCTGTGAGCATCCATCAGCTAGACGCTTGAACAGGGAGAAGGAGAAGGGGACATAAGTAAAGGGAAAAAGGAAAACAAAAAGTTAATCTCACAAAAATAGCATGCCTCCACAAATTCAAGTGTTTTGCAAATGATTATTATTCCTCTTTAAAGATAGGAAATTAAAGTTCAAAGTGGTTAAGCAATTTACCCAAGATCACAGCACGTAAGGAAAAGCTGACCCCAAGCCAATCTGAGTGACTTCCAGTGTTGTCCTTTTCCTATGACCTCTCCTCATCTTTTCACATGAGCTATTACCAGGTCAGACAACCCATCCTGTCCCAAAGCAATAATCTGAATCCATGTCAGGGAGCCTAGTACATTTTATTTTGTTGCATTCAATCCAGCAGATCAGTTTGCAGAAATCAGTGGTTCCTTTATTAATCTTGTTAACAATCTTTTCCAAGTTTTTGTTACATGAAAATTTAATGATTCTATTTCCTATATTTGAGTCATAAATGACCATACTGACCCCAGCAACGCCCTGTGGGATTCCATGAGGAGCCTGCTACCTAATGCTGATTTACTAATAATCGATGTTGGCAGACACACATTTCCAACCAGTTATTATTTGTCTTACCTTACTCTTATACAATATATTTCCCCCAGATGATCACAAGATACTGTATACATCAGGAAATTCATATAGCTTTTATGGTCTCCTGATCTACTTACAATCTAGACATTCTAGTTTTCATCCATGAACAGGAGTTTGAGGATCGGACTTATTCTTGGTCAGCTCTTACTGGCCCTTAGTATTACCTCATTCTGTTCCAGTGCTCAAAGCTATCTTTTGTATAACCCATCCTTAACAACGTCTAGGAGAAACATTAATTTCAGTAATCCTGCTTCCCACGAATCCTTTTTTCCTATGACAAAAATCAAAACAAATTATGTATTGTTTTAAAGGTGACATGACATGCATTGTGAGTCTGATTCTCAGAGTCTTTGGTGATTAATGTAGGCTGCTGTGAATTTCATGAGCCGACAGCTAGTTCTGTAGTTTTCCATTGATAATAAAATTATTAATATTGGGACGCCTGGATGGCTCAGTGTTTGAGCATCTGCCTTTGGCTCAGAGCATGATCCCGGGGTCCTGGGATGGAGTTCCACATCAGGCTCTCTGCATGGAGCCTGCTTCTCCTCCCTCTTCCTATGTCTCTGCCTCTGTGTGTCTCTTACGAATAAATAAATAAAATCTTTAAAAAAATACTAATATTGACAGCAATTACCACCATTAGGGCTGCCTATGCACGTGATACTCTATTGAGATGATTACCTGCAGTATCTCCTTTATTTTTCACACCAACACTATAGATACAAAGATTTGGCCTAAAAGAGTCTAGGCAACCAGAACTTAAATTCAGTTTTTTTTTTTCCAACTCAACGCCCATACCCTTGACCAATCAATCGAGGTCTAGGTATACTTGCCTGGAACATTTATGTTCAGGTTTTAGTGTACGATCTGGCCAGAAGAAATGCAAGGAAAAAAAGATGTGGATTCTGGAAGTATGAGTATACAGGTGTTTCTGCTATTGTATTTCCCTGCTTTTAAAACCACTCCAAAACTGGCTTTCGCTAGCAGGGTGTCTGAGAATCCAGCAGAATATATAAATTTCAGAGTTTCAAACACTGAGAAATAATCCTGAATTATCAGATTTTTTTTTTTTTTTTTTTTTATTCATGAGAAACACAGAAAGAGAGAGAGGCTGAGGGAGAAGCAGGCTCCATGCAGGGAGCCTGATGTGGGACTCGATCCCGTGAGTCAGGATACGTACTGGGCTGAAGGCAGGCGCCAAACCACTGAGCCACCCAGGCATCCCTAATCCTGAATTATATAAGAAAATCAAATGTAAACTAATGCAACAATGAGAGGTACATTCATTAAAGTAATTATTAATTTCCCTTTCATTGATTTATTCATCAATAAAATTATTGATTGCCTACATCATGCCAAGCATTGTTCTACACACTGTAATTATAGCAAAGGATAAAAATAAAGTCTCTGCTTTCATCGAGCTTAAATTCTACTTGGAGTGGGAGGGGAGGTCAATGATAATGTAATAAAAAAGAGATTTATAGTATGCAGATGATGAGAAGTTCCTTGAAATAAAAACAAGGAGATATTTTAAAAGATTGTGATGACAGGTACTATTTTCTACAGAGTGGTCAGGGAAAGCCTCTCTGATAAGATGTATCATAGAAGAAATTTGAATAAGTGGAGAATAGAAACAGGCAGTTATATGAAGGGAGAGGCTTTAGTGTTTAGTCTTGTTTAGTGTTCTAAACAAGAAGGATAATGCCCTGTAGTAGTATAGACTTAGCCTGCATATCAGAGCAAGGATAACAGAGAGGCAGGACTTGAAGGAAAAAGAGGGAATGAGATCTGAGAGATAACAAAAGTCTTATTGATTGATTGATTGATTGATTGTCTTATGGGCAAGAGAACAGATACTGAAATTTTTTATGGGATTAGTAAATATTGGAATAATCTTGAATAGACAGAAGTGTGGTCCATAGAATCTATGGAGTTAAAAAATGGAAGCAGAGAGACTATTTAGCAGGTGGCATCATCAAAGAAAGATAATAATGGTTTGAACCAGGGTGATAGAAATAGAAGTGGTGAGAAGTTATTGGACTAGGGATTTTTAAAAATATTTATTTATTTATTTATTTATTTATTTATTTATTTATTTATTTTTTAAATTTTTATTTATTTATGATAGTCACAGAGAGAGAGAGAGAGGCAGAGACATAGGCAGAGGGAGAAGCAGGCTCCATGCACCGGGAGCCTGATGTGGGATTCGATCCCGGGTCTCCAGGATCGCGCCCTGGGCCAAAGACAAGCGCCAAACCGCTGCGCCACCCAGGGATCCCAAAAATATTTATTTATTAATGAGAGAGAGAATGCAGCAGAGACACAGGCAGAGGGAGAAGCAGGCTCCATGCAGAGAGTCTGACATGGGACTTGATCCTGGGTGGGCTAAAGGCAGCGCTAAACCGCTGAGCCACCTGGGTTCCCCATGGACTTGGGATATTTTGAAGGTGATTTGTTGATGATTGGATATGAAGCAGAAATGGGGAGTCCTCTGGCATTTTCACCTAGATAGCTGAGTGAATGAAGTTGATAGTGACTGAGAGAGAAGCAGGTCTGGGAGGGAAATCAACGGTTCAGTTTTGGACATGGTAAGTCTGAGATGTCTATTAATACATGTGACTATCACCCTGCCTGGAATATGCTAGGTGTTTGATAAAAGTTAGTTACTTAACTAAGCAAGCATTGATTGCCTTCTAAGATTTTTCTTGAGATCTCTGTCAAGCTTCTTTGGCAATTATTTGTAGAATAAATTTTCACAGAAGAGTGAGAGGTTTTATGGAGTCGTGAAGAATAGGTTTGATTCTCAGTGACAGCGGAAAAGAGTGAGAATATGAAGCAGTGGGGCTGTTTGAATCACGATGTAGGAAATGATGATAAATACTTGAGGGCAAGAGAGGAAATGGCCTGGCTACAGTCATAGATTCTAGAGGCTGATAAGGAGTGAAAGGCTAATTGATGGCAGATTGTTGGAGGCTTGGAGGGTCAGACTAAGGAGTTTGACTTATTTTTAATTGTCTTCTGTTTTTGTTTAGCTTGTTGGCAAGGGAGCCACAGATGAAAGCAATGTTTGTAGAGAATTAATCAGGATGGACTATAGTAGAAAGATTTATGCAAGAGGAGGACTGTAGTAGCTCTGAGTGAGAAAATAAATATTGTGAGAAAAATGGAAGTGGAAAGCAAGCAACAGGTTCAAGAGGCTTGTGAAGGCAAGGAGATATGATTCTTATCTAATCCAAACTTACGAAATGGACTTCTAAGGTCTTTGATGCTTGGCATCATGCCGACAAAGTATGATTGATTGGATTCTTGTTAATTTACACGATTATACATGATCCTTTGCTATTTTTACATGCTATAGCTTTGGGAGTCATTAGAGCTGTTTACCAGGGTGGTGGTTCTCTTTCTCAGCACATGGTAGGAGGGCTCTTTCCTTTACCTAGGATGTTAGGCATAGGAATGTGACTTGCTTTGGGAAATAGGATATGAGCATAAATGGTATGTGTCACTTTGAGGCGGAAGTTTTTAAAAAGTAGAGTACAAATTCATCACCATCTCTTCCTGATGCAGTCACTGGCAATATTAAAAAACGGTAGAGATTGCATCAGCTGATTTCATCAGTTTCAGAGGGTGGATGATTGAAGCAGCTACTCCAACAAAACTATAGGGTGAAGTCTGAGTGAGAAATATGGTTTTGCTCCTAAAAGCCACTAAGACTTGGGATTATTTGTTATTAGGATATAATCTAGCTGATCCTGACTGATACAGTAACTGTTATCTAAAGAATTGATAAAGTGTTAATCAAATGGCAAATATATTAATACTTTAAAGGGACATATTTTATGTGGAAAATCATATCTTTCCTTTCAATACTATGGAGCCACAGTATAACTCTTGAACTGTAATGATATTCAAAACTGGCCAAAAAGAGACAAGCAAACAGGAAGTAATAGTTTTTATTTTGTATTTGCTTTCCTGAGTTGATTCTATACAAGTTTTCTGTGATCCACTTTTTTTTTGTTTTAAATCAAAGGAAAGTAATTTTGATCTTCAGATGACAGGTATCTCCAAGTCCCACTGAAGATGGAGTTTGAAGATAAAATGTTTCATCACTGGGGCACCTGGGTGGCTCAGTGGTTGAGCATCTACCTTTGGCTCAGGGCGTGATCCTGGGGTCCTGGGACTGAGTTCCACATCGGGCTCCCTGCATAGAGCCTGCTTCTCCCCCTGCCTATGTCTCTGCCTCTCTCTCTCTATGTCTCGCATGAATAAATAAATACAATCTTTAAAAAGAAATGTTTCATCATCATGAAAAATAGATGTTAAGTGGTGGGTTAAATGGTGAAAATGATTATTTAAGAATTGAAGAATGCCTTACAAACCTGAGCACACTTATTCAGAATTAATTATTTAAAAGGTTGAAGTTTAGTACATTTGTTCTGGTTTTTCAAAAATTGTGCTTAAAAACCAAGTTACAGTATAAGCTTCAAAATATGTAAAATCTTAATCATTCTGAGCTCATTGAATTTATACTCTGAAATAGTACTTTTACTCTGCTGCAGCTTTGAATTAAGTGCAATTTCTTAACATTGATGGAGTTAATCCGACCTTTTTCTATTTAACACATTTTTATTTAACATACTTATGTGCTATAATCTTGTCCCTGTTTATAAATAAATATATGAAGTTTCAAGAACGATAGTAACTATCATTTCTAATACTAGTTTTTAGGACCTAACTACTACATCCTACTAAATCTTACTGCAATGCTAAGTGGCTCTAAAATAACCAACTCTTTTGCCAAGTTTTAGTCCAGAAAATTTAAAACAAAAATCAAAATCAGCATATTGCTTATATTTCTAAAAACACTAATAAATGCCACGCATATACATATAAACACAAACATACACACACAAAATACATGACCCATCAAACATGTATAAGTTGACAAAATTCTCATATCAATATTTAGAGAAAAAATTCAGTAGAGCTATTAATCTGCATAGAGTCAGCTTCGTGGGGTTTTTAGAAAGGAAAAATTGATCTTAGATTTTTAAATTCATATATTCCTTAGCAAAATGATGACTGCTTTAAAATCTCCACTGCTTGAAAGAATAGGTTTTTTTCATTACAGATTTATTTTTCAGTCCAAGATATCTATTCACATATTGGAAATGTTTGAATATATATTTTCTAAAAGTTTAGGCATACCTAAGTTCCAACTAGGTCATTGGTTATTGATTTGATATTTAGTGTGCTAATTGACATGGAATATTGTCAGAATTTGGACTTTTTTTCTCTTCTTTCATAACACCCTTCATCTTATTTTCTGTGCTTGTCTTAAAGAAATGAATTTTAATGTTAGAATTGTCTGGCAGAGTCAGAATAATTGAGAACAAAGGAAGCACAATCCCAGGCTAAGAAATATAACTGAAAATAAGACATACCTCTTAGATAGTACATGAGAGGTGTTAAAAAATGGAATCAACTGTCAAAGCCTGTTTCAAATGGTACACAGAGAGGAGCTACTCATTGAACTTAGCTTTGAAGTAGAGACCTCAAAGAGTAAGAAATCAAGAAGTGCTAAAACCTGGATCCAGCAGAAGGAGCAATGAGTTTGGGGCTCCAGCAGAAAGCAGAGCACAGTGGAAAAACACACAGGTGGGAACCACAGATGCAGAGATACAAACCTAGGCTTTCCCACTCCATCAGGTGGCCTTGGCAGAGGATCTTAAACCTGATTCCATATCTATAAGTGGGAATAAATGATGCCCAGCTTCATTTATTATTATTATGCTTAGAGATACTATTGGTAAAGTGTTTGACAGAGTCAGAGCTTAGAGATGACAGGAGCTATTATTATTAATTATAATTGGAAACAGAATCAGATCTTTCCTTGGGAACAACAACAAAAAAAATCCCCTCAGTGACGAAGGCAAGATTCACTAACAGAATAAATAGCAAAAATTAGTTGTTAAGTCAAACCAAGTTGGGTTCGCTGACTCTGTTTAATGTCTGTATGTTTCCATCTTGGTTATAGTTGTAGGCAACTTTCTTTGAGTCGCAAAGTAATAGATTTTGCTGACCAACACAGAAGAAAGACAAAGATCTTGAATTACGGAGGTATGACACACCCACCCAAGATTTTTTGGTGTTTCTGTGTTTACTGCAAATGTACAAGCCAAGTAAACTGGGTGGGTATTCAGCAAACCTGAAACCCTCCAACACAGTAGCTTTGTGAGCAATACCATTACCAGAAACTACTTTTTTTCTGAGTTCTTTATAAACCAGTTCTGTTTTTGATTGACAAGAAAGCTACAAGACTCTTGTTCTTGTAATTTCATTGACCTGCCATTTGTATTACATATGGTTTTTTAAATAGTTTCTTATTTGTTTTATTGAAACATTCTGAAATGCCTTTTCAAACTAGGGTTAAAATAATATATTGAGTTATATCACTTCATATCAACTTTCTTTTTACTGTAGTAAAATACACATAACATTAATTTACCATTTTAAACATTTTCAAGTGTACAGTTCAGTGGCATTAAACACATTCTAATTTCTGTCAGCCATTACTATTTTCTATCCTCAGAACTTTTTCATCTTTCCAAACTGAAACTCCATCCTATTAAACAATAGCTCCTCTTTCTCACCTCCCCCAGTCTCTGGCAACCTCTATTACGCTTTCTATCTCTATGAATTTGATTTATTTTAGGTGCACCTATGCACCTTTGTGTCTGGCTTCTTTCACTTAGCATAAAGTCTTCATGTTTAATCTATGTTGCAACACATATCAGAATTTCATTCCTTTTTAAGGTTGTGGGTTTTTTCACTCCCAAAGGCGTAATTCATCAATTAACCTTATTTTTAATAGACTTTCTAAATAGCAGTTTAAGGTCCATAACAAAATCAAGAGAATGATATAGAGATTTCCCATATATCCTTCTGCCCCCACAGGTGCACAGCCTTTCCCATTGTCACCATACCCCGCCAGAGCGGTACGTTTGTTGCAACTGATGAACCTACATTGACACATCATTATCATCTCCAAGTCCATGCTTTATGTTAGGGTTCTGTTATGCATTCCGTGAGTTTGGACCAATATATAATGACACGTATACATTCTTCTATAGTATCACACAGAATATTTTCATTGCCCTAAAAATCCTCTGCGCTCCATCTATTCATCCCTCCCTCCCCCTAACCCCTGGAAACCACTGTTCTTTTTACTGTCTCCATAGTTTTGCTTTTTCCAGAATGGCATGTAGCTGGAATTATATGGTATGATTGGTTCTGTTCACTTAGCAATATGCATTTAAATTCCTTCCATGTCTTGATAGCTCATTTCTTTCTAGTGCTGAATAATATTCCATTGTCTGGATATAGTACAGTTTGTCTATTCATTCATATACTGAAGAACACCTTTTTAAAAAAAATTAATTCTGGTATAATTAAGATACAGTGTTATATTAGTTTCAGGAGTACATTATAGTGACTCAACAGTTCCATACATCATCTAGTGCTCGTCACAACAAGTGCACTCCTTAATACCCATCACATAATTCACCCAACACCCCACCCACCTCCCCTCTGGTAAGCATCACTTTGTTATGTGCTTTTCTGTTCTTTGTTTTTTTTTAAAGTAAATCCTCAGTGTGGGACTTGAACCCATGATCTTGAGATCAAGAGTCGTGTGGTCTACTGACTGAGCTAACCCTCCCCCTCCCAATCAGGTTGTTCTCTATAGTCTGTTTCTTAGTTTGTCTCTCTCTCTTTTTTAACCTTTGCTTCTTTTTTTCTGTTGCTTCTCAAATTCCACACATGAGTAAACTCATATGGTATTTATCTTTCTCTGACTGACTTATTTCACTTAGCATTATAACCTCTAGTTTCATCCATGCCATTACAAATGGCAAGATTTCTTTATTTTTGATGGCTGAATAACATTCCATATATTATAATATTTTATATATAATATTCCATACATATAAAGAAAAAATATATATATCTTTGTTCATCTATCAAGGACACTTGTGCTGCTTCCATAATTTGGCTATTATAAATGCTACTATAAACATAGGGGTGCATGTGCCTTTGGATTACTGTTTTTGTATTTTGGGGGTAAATAGCTGGTAGTACAATTACTGGATCATAGGATGGTTATATTTTTAACTTTTTGAGGAAACTCCATACTGTTTTTCACAGTGGCTCTACCAGTTTGCATCCCCACCAACAGTGCAAGAGGGTTTCTTTTTCTTCACATCCTCGCCAACACTTGTTGTTTCTTGTGTTTTTTATTTTAGCCATACTGAAGGACATCTTGGTTGCTTTAAGTCTTGGCGGTTATGAAAGTATCTGCTGTAAATATCCACTTATATGTTTTTGTGCAGATATGAGTTTACAAGACTTTTGCCTAAATACCAAAAAGCATCATTGCTGGATCATATGGTAAGGACATACTTAGTTTTGTAAAAAACTGGTGTATTCCAAAGTGGCTGCACCATTTTGCATTTCTACCAGCAATGAATGAGAATTCCTGTTGTTCCACATCCTTGCTAGCATTTGGTGTTGTCAATGTTATGGATTTTGACCATGTAATAGGTGTGTAGTGTAGTGATGTTTTCTTCTAATTTGCATTCCCCTGATGACATACGATTGGAGCCTTTTATATATATTAACCTATCATTTGCTGAAGTTTCTGTTAAGGCCCATTTTTTAATTGAGTTGTTTCTTTTATTACTGGGTTTTAATTGTTCTTTATATATTTTGGTTAATAGTCCTTTATCAGATGTGTTTTTTGCAAATATTTTTCTCCTAGTCTGTGGCTTATCTTCTTATACTCTTGACCTTGTTTTTGGCAAAAGGAAGTTTTTAATTTTAATAAAGTCTTTCATGGATTGTGCCTTTGGTGTTGTATCTAAAAAGTCATCCTTATACCCAAAGCCATGTAGTTTCTCTTATATTATCTTCTAGGAGACTAATGTTTTGGTTTTATATTTAGGTCTGTGATCTATTTTGAGTTAATTTGTATGAAGACTGTATGATGTGTTTCATGGAATTGGTTTTTTGCATGTGGCAAAAAATTTACACCACCATTAATTGAAAAAAGTATCTTGTCCCTATTGTATGCTTCTGCTCCTTTGTCAAAGATGAGTTACTGGGCAGCCCCAGTAGCCCAGCGGTTTAGCGCCGCCCTCCGCCCAGTGTGTGATCCTGGAGACCCAGGATCGAGTCCCACATCAGGCCCTGCATGGAGCCTGCTTCTCCCTCTGCCTGTGTCTCTGCCATTCTCTCTCTCTATGTCTGGCATGAATAAATAAATAAAATCTTTAAAAGAAAAAGGTGAGTTACTATGTTTATGTGGGTCTCCTCTGGGCTCTCTATTCTGTGCCCTTGATCTATTTGTTCACTACTACCACACCCTTGAATACCATGACTCTATAGTAGTCTTGACATCAGCTCATGTCAGTTTTCTGACTTTATCTTCCTTAATATTGTGTTGGCTAATTTGAGTCTCTTGCCTTTCTATATAAATTTTAGAATGAGTTTTTTAATACCCACAAAATAACTTGCTGTGGTTTTGGTTGATTGTTACACATATTTTTAAAAATTTAATTCTTGCAGTTTGGAGGGTGTCCTGTAGGAATCACATGTAACATTACAAAGTGGTCAGTAAACCCAAGACTTTTTAAATGGAGTTAACATGGTAATCAATAACAGGACAAACAGGACGGGGCTGGTAGAGTCCATGTTGATTGCAAGTTTATGACCCTTCTGCTACCCAATTCTAGCCCTGATAATAAGTCCGAGATTGTGCATATGGATAATAACGCCCAGCTGGCTCAGTTGGTGGAGCGTGTGACTCTGGAGCTCAGGTTTGTGAGTTTGACCACATGATGTGGGTAGAGATTACTTAAAAATAAAATATTAAAAAAATAATCTCACTAGTTCAGAATTTAATTCTTGTTATTGAAATTTTGCTACATTGTTTTTGGAGAACCAAAAATATATTCAACCTGGAGGAAAATAGAAAAAATTAAACTCCCCGTTCTTGCCCCTTTTCCCTTCCTCCATTATCCAGCATTAAATATTTGAGCAAAAATAAAAACAAAAAATGCTTGCAATGACTACAATACTACGTAGTAAATAAGAGAAAGAAGGAGGTGTACTTCTACAGAGTTAACGGCAAGCAAAATCTTTTTTCCAATAAAAACTTTTCCTTTGTAGACTATTTTAATATGCCACAGAACAAATAATTATGTTTAAAAAGTGGCAATAAAATTAAAGGAGACAAGAAGGAGGTACCTTCCATGGAAGCCAGAATTAAAAACTTCTTTTGAAGCTGTGAAATATCATTAATCTTTGAGTGAAGTGAAAACAATCCTCCCTCTATTCTCACATAGACAGCTGCTAATGGTTAGGTAGTTTCAGGAAAAAAAATATTTTGACGTGGAAAATGCTAGTGCATTTGGGCATGGGAAACTACGTCTAGAATCCAAACTTATTCAACCAATAAAACATTTTTTAAAATGTATTTTGTTAAAAATATTTTTAAATGGTATGCTCAAGAGTACCCTAATGATATTTTTTAATAATTTCTCTACCATATTAATACTTTTATAATCAGTTTCTCCTCACTTATTTAAAATTCTTCAGCTGGTATCAAAGAAACCATCATTCATACCACAAATTGTTTTTGTTTTGTTTTGTTTTGTTTTGTTTTACTTTGCCAGCATCTCCATATACATTCATTAAATTTAACATGGCTACTGTTTACATGCTCAATACCACTTATGGTCTATGGAGTTGCATCATTAGCTCACATATTTCTATTTTTATATCTGGCCATTGACTTAAGTGGAAGGAAATCTTTGCCAAAATTAATAAGATTCGTGTCTGTGAATGCCTGGTCATTTTTATGATTTCCCCAAATGAACCTAAATCACAGATCTTGCTTTCTCAACTGAGCTAGACTCCATAAGCTTCTACTCATAATCAAAGCATAAAATCATTGGGGTAGGAACTCAGTCCAATGAAGCTCAAGAGAACTATTAATCTATTCCTGATAGACACTGCTTGGTCTTTAGTCTTTTTCATTGCACTAACACAATAAACACAAAATAGAGTCATATTCTTAAGTGGCTAGATTTATTCTTCAACCATATTTAAAATGGCTACTGTCTCTTAAAGAAGAAATTATCCTATAATGATTATCCTAAATCATTATAAAATTAGATGAGAAAATATAAAAATTATTTGTTGTAATTCCTTGTGTTTGACTCTCTGAGCAAGTCATGAAACAATTAGAAATTTCTTATGTTTAATTATTAGCAAATCAATATTTCCCGAGTTTCTAATATGTAAAGGACTCAATGAGAGGTATTATTCAATATTTCATAGAAAGTGGAATGATAATCCCAGACTGCAAGATTATTTTTTATATGTGTGCTCATATCTAAAGCCACTTCTCAAATTTATTAATCAGATTTTAACAATGTAATAAAGTTTCCTTTTTAGAGCTAACTGAAAAGAGTAATAAACACAAAATACTTATTAATTATGTAGTCTGGGACAGAATAGGGAGTCAATAAATTACAGTAATTGTTATTGTTAACAAAAGTATTACATTTTATTTTTGTAGTATTATTTTGCCTCCAAAACAATTTCCAGTCATTAAAATAAAGAGTTGACTACAATGTTTTCATAATTTTTTATTTATTCTTTTATGTATCTAAATTTCCTCCTAAAAATGTAAACTTTTTTCCTTCAAATCAAACGTAAGCCTGAATTTCTGCCTGGCATTAGAGATAATTTGTAAATAAGTTTATACCATATTTTTCCTGCTTTGTCACATTTTACTTTGCATATATTATGAAGCTTATTATTATTTACATTATATATTTTCCTTAATGTTCATATGCAAAATAATGATATGATAAAATTAATATTTTGGCTTTGATTTATGAACTATATGTTATGTAAATATAAGTGTGAAATATGAGTTTTGTAGTCATATATAAGTATATCTGGTACAAACTTGATCTAAATTTAAATGTAAGAATATTTTTTCATTATTTGACTTTGAGATTTAGATTTTTAAGACTAACATTTTTTATGTAATTATTAGTTCTACAATATTTGTAGCTACAGAAACATAGTATAAAATGAGTGAAATTTTGGAGCGAAAATGAATATGGAGCCTTGTCACAGTTTCAGAGAAGCTAATTTGAATGTAGTGTGTTATGGACCATAGAGATATTAAAGCACTGTTTCTTGTGTTCTGTGAATATACATCATAACTACCTAAAAGACTTTGAACATTTTGCTTAATTTTGGTAAAATTGGAATCATAGCAACACCTATTCCACATATTGTATGGATCATATTAAATAATAGATGGGCAATGCCTTAAATATTGCAAAGTGATGGGTAAGTGTTTGTATTATTTGAATATTTTCCTTATGATTTAAATTGTTTTCAGATTTCTAGTTTAGGATGTCATAAAAAAATCAACAAATTCATTTTGATGACAGTAACAAACACTGTTACAATGTTGAACCATAATAAATAAAGAAGTACCCCCAAGTGTGATAAATCCTGCTGTTAGAGGAAAGAACACAAAAAGACCTTAGGCAGACTTGTCAGAGCTTAGAGTGCTTTAATGTAAGTAGAAACACTGCATGGTCAAAACCAATAATCTGTTGTTTGGAACAATTAGAGTGAGGTAGACTGGATGGACTCTGAAGTACCCTTGATCCCCCTTGGCATCATGTTTTGGAAGGGGAAGCAAGACTGAATGAAGAAATGGAAAAAACATGGCAATTTAGAAAGAAACAGTCTACTGGTATGGTAGTGTAGTGGAAAGACTTAGCAAGTTACAGTCCTACAACTGTCAATTTTCATCAAGCAAACACAAGACAAAATCAGGACAAGTCACATGCATGTGCACAGACACACACACACACACACACACACACACACACACGTTTTGTCATATGAATTTTCTTTTTCCTGAGCAATGGTAATTTCCAGGATGCCAGCTAAAACAAACCTAAAACCAAAAAAAAAAAAAAAAAAAAAAGGCAACTAAAAGCCCAAAAAGCTAGGAGCAGAGATATCAATCCACAGATTTCTTAATTTGAGTCCAAGCAAGTTACAGACTACTCGACAAGAAACCAACAGTCCTCCAAAGAGTAAAACAGATTCCATAGTTGCTACTGTGTCTAATTTTTAATGAAAATTTATTAGTTATAATACAGAAAAATCAGGAAAAAAGCTATCAATAGACAAATATTTAAAGTGGGTCCAGCGGTTGAATTTAATAGTTATAAACTCCAAAACACTACTGTAAATAAATTCAAATAATTCAAGGAAATTTGTTCAAGTAATTAAGGAAAACATCATACTAATGACTCTTGATTTCAGCTCAGGTCATGATCTCGGGTCCTGAGATGGAGTCCCATATTGGGCTCCATGCTCAGTGGGGAGTCTGCTTAGAGATTCTCTCTCCCTCTGCCCCTCCCTCTGCCCCCTAACTCTCTCTAAAAAATAAGTAAATAAAATGTTTTAAAAAGTTGTTTAAACAATAGAGAAAGTCATACCCAGCCACATTAAATTCAAAGTAATAAAACCCAAAAATATAGTAAATTTGAAAGCAACAAGAGAAAACTGACATATTATATAATCAGATAACAGTATGATTAATGTTCACCCCCTTTCATCAGAAAAACTAGAGGCAGAGAGCCTGGGTGGCTCAGTCCATTAAGTGTCTGCCTTCTGCTGGGGTGATGATCCCAGAGTCCTGGGATTAAGCCCTGAATTGGGCTCCATGCTCTGCAGGGAGCCTGCTTCTCCCTCGCCTTCTGTCTGTCGCTCCCCCTGCTTGTGCTCTTTCTCTCTTGGTCAAAAAAACAAATAAAATCTTTAAAATAAAGAAAGAATGAAAGCTAGATGTTAGGATGACATATTCAAAGTAGTGAAAGAAAAAATGCTTCAAGATATCTATCATCAGAGAAATTATCCTTCAAAACTAAAGCAAAGATAAAGACATTTTTAAATTTTAAAATCACTGAGAGAACTTAATGCTAGCAGCATTACATTATTTAAAACAGGAAGTTTTTCAGACCGAAAGAAAATCGCACCAAATCATAATTCAGATACACCAGAAGAAATAAAGGCACCAGAAAGAATAAATGTGTAATATGTGAGTTAATATAAATACATATATTTTTTCTTTGCTATTGGCTTCTTTAAAAAATATATCCATATTTAAAGGGTTTTTTTTTTAATACTACTCTACTACTTATACTACTATATTGTTGGGATTATAATATACGTAGATGAAAACAATGCAAAGAAGGGAGGGGTAAAAAGAACTATATTGTTGGAGGTTTCCTATATGCAACTAGATGTCATTCATTATGGGTTAAATAAATTTTGATAAGTTAAAATGGCATGTTATAATCCCTAGAGCTACCACTAACAGATTGTCAAGACGTATGTTAAAAAGTCAATACAGGATTTACAATAACATACTGCAAAATATTTGCGTTAACACAAAGGAAAGCAGGAGAGGAGGGGAAAAGGGTAGAGGAACAAAACAGAAATGAAACAAATAAAAACAGCAACAAAGTGGCAGACCTAAAATCCACAGTATACATAATTTTATTAAGTGTGAATTGACCAAATACACAACCTAAAATGAGAATGTGAAAGTGAATTTAAAGAGCAAGATTCTACTCTGCATGACCTAAAAGAGGTACACTTTAAATACAAAGACACAAATAGGTTGATATAAAAAGGATAGACAACAATGTACAAGCTAATAGCAAGCATAAGAAAACGAGTGCAAAATTAATAAAGGAAAAAAGTTCTATTCAAGGAATGTTACTGCAGAAAAAGTGAAACATTTCATGAAGTTGAAAGAGTTGATTCAATGATTGTAAATTTATATGCATCTAATAACAGATACCCCCAAACTGGAAGAAATAAAAGGATAAATAGATAAACTTCAAGCCATAATAGAAGATTTCCATACCCCTCTCAGTATTTGATAGAAAAAATAGACAGAAAAACTGGGAAAAATATAGAAGACTTGAACACATTATCAACCACCTAATTGACACATACAGAAGACATCACATAAACCAACATGATATACAATCTTTTTAAGTATACGTGGAATAAATGCCAATATAGACCATAGGCCATACAAAAATTGTCAATAAATTTGCAGTATTGATATCATACAAAGTATATTCTCTAACAATAAAATGAAACTTGAATTCAAACATACATATATGTGGAAATCTCCCCATATATTTTGAAATTAAATATTTAGAAATTAAATTAACCCATTAGCAAAAAAAAAAAATCAAAAGGAGAACTAGAGAATATTTTGAGATGAATGAGAATGGACACATATTATAGCAAAGTTTGTAGAATGAAAATAAAGCAGTGCTTAAAGGGAAATTTTTTTTAAAGACTGAATCTATCTATCTATCCATCATCTATTTATCTATTTATTTATTTCAGGAAGAGAGCAAGCGAGAGCGCCCAGAGGAGAGGGGTGGGGGTGGGGGAATGGATGGGAGAGAGAGAGGGAGAAACTGACTCCCAGATGAGTGTGGAGTCCAATGTAGCTGGATCCCAGAACCCTGAGATCAGGAGGGGCCTAAGCTTAACAGACTGAGCTACCCAGGTGCCCCTTATAGGGAAATTTATAGCAATCAATGTTTACATTAGAAAAGAAGGAAGATCTAGAATCAATGATATAAACTTTCAACTTAAAAAGCTAATATAAAAAAACTCTTTTCTAGGTAGAATGGATGAAACAAAAAAAGAGTGGAAATCAATAAATAGGAGTAAGACAATAGAGAAAATATGTGAAACAAGAAAGTGGTTTTTTAAAAATTTTGATAAATTGGTAAAACTCTAGCTCATCTCATCAATAAAAAGAGAAACACAATGTTTCAATATCAGGAATGAAAGAGATGAAGGAGAGGGCTCAATAGATATTAAAAGGATCATCTTATGAAAAACCGTCTGCCAATAAATTAATACTCAGATGAAATAAACAAGTTCCTTAAAAGAAACAACTAAACAACATCAGTGATTTAAATACAACAGGACACAAAGGGTATAAGGAGGGGAACAAAATATATGCATGTGAGGTGGAACATCCTAGGTTGGGAAAATTTCCATATGAGAAGAAGAAAGAAGAAGAGCATCACTTTAAAGTCAAGTAGATGCAGATTCACATTCTGCTCTTACTTGCTTTATAATTCTAGAAAGTCACTAAATGTGTGTGTACCAGCGGTAAAATGGGAAAACGAAAACTCATGTCGTGGGAATGTTGTGAGACAAAACTGATAGGTAGTAGCATATAAACATTACTTAAAGCAGAACCCAGGAAATGGAACAAGCTCAACAAATTTTAGAGATAGATATCAGGCTGAGAAGAATGAGAAGAAGCACAGAATTAGAACAGCACAGATAACTTTGGCAAAGACCAAGATTCTTTTTTCCCGGATGACGAGATGCCAAGTAAGGGAATCAACTATTAAGATGAAGAAATAAAGAGGTATTTTTGGAAGGTCTTGCTGAGCAGAAAGTGCATTTTATCCCACACCCATCAATGGATAGTTGAATAGAGTTTAAGGAGAATAGTCTGACAAGTATAGAAAATGGGTTGCAGACTTAAAACATTTGTGTGTGTGTGTGTGTGTGTGTGTGTATGTGTGTGTGTTGGAATAGCTCAGGGCAAGGAAAACTGGCATTAAGCAGAAGAGAGGGATCGTGTGTTCTGGGGACAGAGGAGGTGGCAAACAGGTTCTGAACTTGTATCTAGATGACCAGAAAGATGGCAATTTCAACGTAAGATAGAGAAAAAAAATAGGCAAAAAAAAAAAAAAAAAAAAGGATCAGTAGAGCATTTATGATAGTAAAATGATTCCATCTCCCCTACTGGATCTAGCACACTTTGCAGACACTATAACTTTCTGCTCTTTAAACAAGTCATTTAACTTGGCTGAGCTTCAGATGACTCATAGCTCCATTGAAGCAGAAAACGTGAAAAGAGAGAGAAAGAAATGAACAAACCCCACACATCATCACAGAATTGCTATATTGCAGTGATAAAGACTTATGTGGACATGAATATTACTGTTATTATTCTAATAGCATAATCTAGTCACATAGTGTTTGTTTAAGCCAGGATACTATCTGCCTTAGAACATGCTTTTTCTATAGCCAGAGTCAGACGCCGTATCGACAGGGTGCTCTGAAGTCATAGTTCAGGGAAGCATCCTTCGTTCTCAGGAAAGAAGACAGTCTCTGATTCCTCATCTCTTGACTCCAGAATTAAATACTGTGCAAAGCGACCTGCTCCAGGTTAGGCAAACCTCCTATAAATTAGAAGAACGGGGGAGAGGGGGATGAGAGATTTATAAAATACATGTGTATTCAAATCAGGAAACTAAACATTTGTAAAAACTACTACAGTGCGAGGGAGTATGTGCAAATCATGACATCAGTGCCGAATCCTCCTGGATAAAGAAATATCGTTTTGCTTCTGACTAAGACACACCAGGAAACTTCAACGAGAAAATGACATTAAACTAGCCCTTAAAAATGTGAGGCCTTCATACTGATCTCCCCCTAAAGCTTCCCCTTTTTTCTTCTTTCTCTCCTTTTTAAATTTTTAATTAAAAAAAAAAAAAGATTTCATTCATTCATTCATTCATTCATTTGAGAGAGCGAGCAAGAGAGAGAGAGAGAGATCAAGAGTGAGAGAAAGCACACAAGGGAGAAGGAGAAGATTCCCCACTGGGCAGAGAGCCAGATGTGGGCTGGATCCCAGGATCCTAAGGTTATGACCTGAGTGGAAGGCAGACACTTGGCCTACTGAGCCACGTAGGTGCCTCTTCTTTCTCTTATAGTATCTCTCCCACACCTCTGATCTCGGCTACCTTGTGATATTTTTGTTCCCTCTCTACCTTCAGCAAAATCTGCTGCCAACTAGAAAATTGAAAGAGTGTTAAAACTAGGAGTGCCACAGCTGCCTTCTTCCCTGGGTACTTGTAGTTTAACACGTAAGGAATAAAATTAATAAATATCTAAAGGTAAGATTTAAGGTATTTACAATATTAGCAAAGATAATTTTTAGGAGAAGGCCTTTGGTAGCATCTAGGAAATCAGCTCTCTCTATTGATTTTAAGTGGCCCACGATCGACAGCTAACATTCAACTAGTATGAATGAGAAACATATTAAAATGGCAATTGGAATGTGACATTTTGGGGGGTCATCTATCTTTAAGAAGATCGAGAGAGAACAGCACCTTATTATTACACAACATGCCAATGTCAATACAGAACCCAAATAGTTTATAAGAGAATGTGAAAAAAATGACAGGAAAGATTTTCACTTGGATTTTGTCTAGAGCAACACAGGATCCAAGAAAAATATTTATGTACTTTCCAGGTATGTAGAGATGTACATTATGGACACTTGATATTTGAACTGTTGATGAACCTGATTGTTGACTTGGCAGCTGTGCTCCACAGTTATCATTGCCGAGTCATTATTAAATTCCTCCTTAAAATATCCCATTGGTTGAGCGAGGGGAGTATTTTAACGAGTGCCCAGAATTCCACTAGGGATTTGTATACTGTCCCTGTACTTGAGGCTGATAAAGATATGACTTGTGAAACTTCCCTAAATGTGGTGTTTCTTTTTGTTTCCTTTTATTTTGTTTACAGGAAGCTTTATTCTTTGGCCACCTGGACTTCATAGCAGCATTTCTCTGTGTTCACTTACATGCGTATGCCTAATGGTCAATTAATAAATCCAAAGAATAACTAATTTCCCTCTCTTGAGGTAAGAGTTTCTACCAGAAGGGTGGCTGAAACATGTGGTTTTAAAATTTATTATGCACGAAAAACAAGGAACTGGTGGGTGGTCAGTGCAATTCAGCCGTCACAACGGAAACCAGAGCAAAGTGAAAAGTTCCTTGTTGAAAACACAATGTGTATGTTAGAGATTAAAAATATGTAAAGATCCCTGTTGGGCAGGGAGCCTCTACAGCAAATGTAAAATAAATTTAATATTGTTTCAGAATGGAGTTTTTAGTTGTTTGGCTTAAAATGTAAATAACAAAAGGTGATAGAAGAAAGCATGAAATGCCATCGAGCTAAATTTGTAAATCAGTGAAATAAATTGCTGATAAAAGTGGAATAATGTATTTGCTTTTCAAAAATAAGAATGATGATCTGAGTATAGATCATCATCCGAGTATAGTTCTATCTGGTTACAAAGGTGTGAAACCTGTGACCCCCATTGCCATTTTTGTTTCTCTGTGATTGGTTATCTTATGTTCAATACTAAGTTGAAGTAAGGAGTCAGAGCTCCTACTTCCACTGCCTCAGAAGCACTTAATTTTTTTTTTTAAATTGAAAGTATAAAGTATCCCAGAGCTACTAAAGATACATCCTCTCATCGGAGCTGCCCATAGCATACCGGGAAGTTATATGGGGAGCTTGTGAAAATCCTCAGGTTTCTGAAGCAGAACATAAATGACAAGTAATGGACATCTCCGTGACCACTCTGATCTCTTTTCCATGAACTTTCTGAACTAAAATGGTTGGACACATATTAAGGTTTGATTCACTTTAGAAAAGAAAAAGCCCAGAACAATATTGAGTTCTCTGACTCCTCAAATATAATTTTTTTCCCTTTTTCCTTTCTGTGAAATTCAATCATTATTGACTGAGGTCCCATGAATAGAGCAGTTGGCCAGCTTCTGTGGAAAACTGAAAAGAAGTGAAAGATGTAAATCATCTCTGGATGCAGGAATGAGATACACGTGGAAAGGTTGGAAGGAGGCATATATTTATAGGCAAAGACACTGTCATCAAAAAAGTATTGTTGTCCAGATAAGTAGAAAACGTGAAGGATATCTGGCTAGAGTGGCACATTCTAAGAAAAGGAAATAATGAGACCTGAATTTCCTGGAGCATTTTAAATCAGGGAAAAGGTATTATCATTCTTGCCTGAGAGGTCTTTTGACCTTTTCCAGTTTCTTAGAAAGTCAAATGTACATTTTACTTCTTTTCTTGACCTATTGATCTGTGCAGTAAGAATTACAATGTCACTAACATGTAGTATCTGTTCCTTACTGTTCTGTTTTATGTTCACTAGGCAGTAGTCAGGGTTTATTTGCACTTTATATTTTAGAAATTTGAAACTCAAAGAAGTCAAATGATTCATCTAAAGTTATACACGAAGTAGATAATGAAGATTCAAGTGTAGATTCTCTGACACTAGCACCAGCTCCTTTCAACATTTCCTTTTCCTGGATAACCATGATTGCTCTCAAGAGCTTCAAGGATGTGTTGGGGGTTACTTACAGCCAAGGAATAAACATGCTATATATTCCTGAGACATCCATTTTACCACCAAAAAAAATTACAGATATATTAAAAGTAGCATTAATTTTAAAAGCAAATGAAAAATTAACCAAAACTCAGCCTTGAAAGTGATAAGAGAAAAGACTCTCTAACAGCCTGAGCTATTAGGGTGGCTATTTTATTTTATTTTATTATATTTTATTTTATTTTATTTTATTATTTTATTTTATTTTATTTTATTTTATTTTATTTTATTTTATTTTATTTTATTTTATTTTATTTATTTTTTGGGGTGGCCATTTTAGATTCTTTCTAAGTCAACGTGACGGTATGTAAGCTTTATTTAAACCAAAAGCCTAATTTATGGCCACTGAGCATACATTGTGCACCTGCTTTGTTAATGAGTAGCCAAAAGCGAAACTATCTTGTCCTTGAGATCTCGATCAATGTCCCCACTCCCTGCATTCCTTGTCATTACAACTTGTGATTCCTGCCTATATGATAATCTATGTGGTTGAGCTTTCACAAGATGTAGAAAGATATATAATCCTGTAGAAACTGTTCATTCTCCAGAGCACTATCTTCCCTTTGAAGATAGTGTTTCCTGGGGAGGTATCCTAATTTGGACCAGAATAAAACTCTCTTTCTTACTTTCAGAGATTCTAGAAGTTTTGTTCATTTTGTGTTGACAAAGGAAGACTTTAAGGATGATTGGTCTTTAAAGAAAAATTCAGGCTTTCTTCAAAGAGCTTACTACAGTAGATGTTTGTTGGTGTCCACTACCCAGCACCCATTCACTCACTCTTTCCTTTGGATATTTACATCTCCTATGTTTGTGATCTTAGAGCTATCTGGAAACTCTGTGCTCTCCCTGACTTTCGCCAAGAGGTAAGCAGAAAGCTGCAGCTGCAATAATCAGATTTTGTCTTCTGCGGATTTTGATTCTTGAGCCTAAAGTCAGAAAAAATGGTTGGAACTTGCACCTTCTAGTTTGGGTGGCTTGCGGATAAAGGCAATACAGCTTTTGTTGCCCCCAAGAACCCCCTGGATCTAGCTGATTCCTGAACTTTCTTATCTTAGGTCTTGGACTTCTTTAATTCTGTGATCTCTCTTAACAATTTACAACAAATTCCCCTTTTGGC
This sequence comes from Vulpes lagopus, assembly GCF_018345385.1. Lineage (NCBI taxonomy): Eukaryota > Metazoa > Chordata > Mammalia > Carnivora > Canidae > Vulpes > Vulpes lagopus. Next base: position 91,062,824 of record NC_054825.1, on the reverse strand, counting down.
TTAAATTATCCAGAGTCTGTTTACATTGCTTGCAACTGAAGAACCCTAATGAATGTAACAGTTCTCCTTGTGCATCTAGAGCATCAGTTAATATTAAAAAAACATAATTTAAATACATCTTGCCCATAATGTACAAAGTAATGTGTATGTATATTGTGTGTATGTGCATGTATACACATCGATGTGCATATAGATTGAAATAAGAACAGAGATTCAGATGAGAGAGAAGTTATCAGTCTGGTATGAGATGTCTTTTGTTTTTTTCCAGTGCCTTAGGAAGTAAAAGATATGAAGTCACTGAATATATCTAGACACTCTTAACCTACTTTTTTGGGACCTCTGTTAGAGCACATAGTCCCCTTTGTTCTATGGCCATAGATCCATATTGGATGCACATCCAGTTTGCCCAACAGAAAGTAAGCCCCTGTCCACAGGATCAATGACTCACATATCCCCCATTTTTCCATTCCAGGAGACACGTGCACAGCGCTCAGAGATTCCTGCATATAGTGTGGTTGCCTGGAATTATATAATCTCCACTTGGAACTGCAGAAATATATTACTGAAAGAGACTTAAAGATTATTTTATCAGAGCCTTATTAGCAAAGAAATTGAAGGCCAGAATACAATGATTGACTTAGATGACCTAGAAAGTTAGACAAACTTGGGCTTAAAGTCCAGATCTATTGACTTCAGGTCCAAGTAACCTCCTCCCTTCCGTTTTGTGGCCACACTTCATCAACTTGGAGTCTATACACATTTAACTTTATGTCAAGTGCTATGAGTTCTTTGCTCTTGAGGGACAAGCCTTGCAAGCTTGTCTTAGGGAAAAGTCGTTTCAACTCTATTCAACCAAAATATAAACTCCTAAGGCAGGATGCATGTTTTCCTCTTCTCTTTGTGGCCTCCTGAGCTCCTAGCAGCCTGCTGGGAACACAAGGGCAACCAATCAAATTGTTTAGCATGTGCATTATGGACTTCAGCCTGCCACCTAAGGAGTTGAGGAAGGACACGGTTTTTAGAATACAGCATACAAGAATCAGAAGATACTTTAAAGGGATTCCTCTGGCTTTTTGGAGTAAAAGAGTTGCAGGCAGCTCTTTGATCTATTTCCTCCCACATCAGGCTGACTTTCTTACCATCTGGCAGCCACCTTCGCAGTTCCCCAGATTTGTGTGTATCACATGGAAATACTGATGATATCTGGGTCTCTGTTCCCACCCAAGAAAGGCATCTTTGTGAATTAACTTCCCTTTTTATAATTGAAAATCTCTGAATTAAGTGAAATTGCATACAAATCCACTCAAACTCACTAAAATATTTAGAAGAGAAGGATGTGGCTGGTTAAAAATGTTACCCCAAACACTTTCCTGATTAACAATTGAGTTCTTCTCATACCTTGGCATTAAGAAGGGAGCCATGGATTTTTTTTTTTTTTGAGAAATAGACTCTTTTAGAGATGTCTGACACATATTTGACCCACTCATATAGCTAAGAGCTTTTATGTTTTGGTGCCTGGCTGCAGAAGAAAAGGAACAACAAACTTCACCATGGAAAATTGAGATGGAGAGTTATCATTGCTGTCTACAAACATGCCTTTTCTGCATGGCTAAGATTAAAATGGCACCAAATCCTTACAGGGCTGTTATTTATGAGGAAATTATTTTTTTCCAGAAGAGATAGAATCATCTATAGGGAAATTATGACCTTTTAAACAGAAAAATGAGTGAGAAACAGGTTTTTAAAAAGTCAGAATTAGTGCCCTTGGTGATGAAAGTTAAATTGTAATGTCTTCATCAGGGCATGTACTGTTCCAAGAAGACTCATTCAGCTACCTGGATTACTATGTAACACTGTGCTATGATTTTAGGTACATTATTTCATTAATTCTTGGTTACTCCCTGAGTAGATGTTATTATTATCTATGCAGATGAGAAAATTGAACTAAAAGCACTTAGCTAGAAAGTGACAGAGCCAGATTTTGAATCCAGATCTGGTCTGACTCCAAATTGCATCTTTTGACCAATATACTTTAATACCATACACAAAGAAGTAAAAGCAGGCTCTGGAAAAGAAGGCATCCAAAGAATATTTTCCTCAGGCAACAGTTTTCGTAGCATCAGAAGAGATGAACACCTAGAATGTCCTCCTCAGAAGGCCTGGTGCCTCCTCTAAGTGGAACAAGTCTGGCTAACGAGTCAAAGCTATTTACCAAGCACACACATAGTGACTCATTTGTGGCCCTCACAGCACTTGGTGCAAAGGTAGGTACTTAGAGCATTTGCACAGAGCCCCTTAAATTAACATGACAATGATACATAGTGCAAAAAACAGAGTCTCTGGCATTGGATCCATTTAGGGATAGATTCCATTTTACCATGTATTGGCCAATGCGACGTTATAATTCACTTAACTTTTCTGAGCCTGTTTGCTCATCTGTACAATAACGGTAATAATAATAATAATAATAATAATAATAATAAGTAGCATTATTGCTAAGATTAAATGAGAAAAGCAGAACTTTGGGCACCTCACATATTTCCAATGATTCCGTACTCTTCCATTGAGTAGTTTGTATTTGACCACAGCCCACAGCCTGGAGTTTCATTGCATTCTGAAAGCAGGACCAACATAAAGGGACATACTGAGAATCCAAAGAAGAGAAAGGTGAAGGTTGGGTCCTTGGATGTGGAGAATTTTGCTGTTTGTTCCTCATTCCCATGGACACGGTGTAGCAGGCATGGTCTGCTGCTCTATGACATTCATTGTGACCCCTCTTGTCTGAATCTTGGGGGCAGGCATTGATCACATGGGAGGTAGGCAGAGAGGCATGTTTAGAGTCTGTCTCTATAGTAACAGCAACAGTAACTATAACAATAAAGTATTTATGAAACTTCTTGAGCATATTCTTACTTGTCGAAAATCTCCTTTTGGAGATCAAGGCATGATGCAAATTGATAATTTTATATGGGCAGCAGAATGTCCCTTGTCTTTCTCTGGCCACACTCCCTTTTCTTTCTCCTTCCCAGGGGTACACTTCTTTTTCTGGGTTTGAGCTAAGAATTGGGCAGTTCCATCTGGTTTTCCCCTTTGATGGAGCTGGAAGAGGGGATATTTTCAGGTCCTGTGTGTATCTGGAAGGAGCGACAGAAACTGGTCCTTCCTGAAGTACTCTGCATAAAACAGCCTCAGACAGATGCCCCCCCAGCTTCTCCTGGTAAGTCACTGTACAACAAGACCTCTGGTTCTATTGTTTCATTTCCTGAAGAGTGATAAGATGGCCTGTTCTGTTTAACTTACCCTGGGGTAGATCAGGGCCCCAGGAGGAGGGTAGGGAAGCTCCCTGAAATATGACAAGTGGGGAATAGAATTCCTTCTGTCCCCTTCATATATAATTTTATCATTTATGAAGGGATTTTTACATACTGGGATCCATGAGCAATCTGAAAGTCAATTCCCTGAAAACACAGACTTCACAGAATTCCTTTCAAAATATAGGAAGGAGAAAGTATGATGATAATGAAATGTACAATGTTGCTCTTAGAACTTTTAATAAAACCATTTGTGATATTTTATGCATTTTTAGACATCACCATGTTTCTGAAATAAGACACTTGTGTACTACTTTGTCTTTTGGTACATTTCCCAAGATTAGAATTCAAATCGAATGCATGTCATTCCTTCAAGACACACCATTAATAGGGGTTTTTCCTAAATATATGATAAGATGGTGATTCACTTAGGTTTGGCAGCTGCACCGAATCTGCTAGAATGTAAAATGTGAGTGGCAAGAGGTGTGTCTGGTTTGATCCACTGTGGTATCCCAGCTGCCAGTACAGTAGGCACTTACAAAGTTTGTGGAATTAGCCAATAATATCTAAAAGTGCACTTCTGTGCCTATGATAACAATCTCTGTCTCTGACCACATATTTCTCTTTATTCCTCTATCCTTGTGACCAAATCCTGTCCCTCTCCAGCCTTTACCTCAGTCTCACTACCCTCTCCCCAACACACACACACACACACACACACATACACACACACACACACACACTCCTTTACATTATTTCTAAGATTCATTTGGAAAAGTGAGAAATTTGCTATGCAGTCCTCAACCAATTGACAGAATTTGGGTGCCTACAAGCCAATGGATTTCAATGTATACAGAAGTGATAATTTTATAGGATATCTTCTTCAAACAGTAGAACTTTGGAGTTAAAATTCTTCTCTATAATTGTTATACTTCCCTGATTTAGTTGCAGTGAATGGAATGTTAAGGCAAAGCCACGATGTGTTTCACAACTGAGGCACCCAGTTGGGATGGCCATAACTAATTAAGTACAGTTAGTTGACAATGTAAGAAGTAATCCAGGAAATACAACCCACATGCACATCACATAGTTTTTCTATCTAAAAACTCTCTTTTTTAATCCAAGTGAGTAAGATAAAATCTACAGTAGGGTTGCTTCTTCTTCTTCTTTCTTCTTCTTTTTTTTTTTTTTTTTTTTTTGAAAGAGAGAGAGAAGCCAGGGCAGGGGTGGAGGGGCAGAGGGAAAAGGAGACAGAGAAAATCTTAAGGAGACTCCACACCCAGCACAGAGCCTGATGTGGGACTCAATCTTATGACCAAAATCATGACCTGAGCCAAAATCTAGAGGTGAGCCACCCAGGCGCCCCAGCTTCTCAAGTTTTAAAAGGTTTTCAAACATTCCATCTAAAAATAACTGTTTGAGCCTATGTTCCCTTTATAGCAGCCATGATAGAGTAGTAAGGAACGGATTTAAAAAGCACATTTCTCTCAGATGTGTTTGATTCATAGTACATGATAGCAACTCTTCTCAACTAGTAAGAGTCACTTGTGTACCAGGAGATAATGATCCCCCCAGCCCTCAGGGTACCTGGAGCCCCAGGGTTGGTCATTTCTGACCACAAGTAGATCTGTCTGGATTTCCTCAAATGGTACGTAGTGGCACAGGGTCCAGTGGAGCATCTCACTACCCCTGCAGGTGACAAGCATTCAGGACTCACCGTTCCTCAGTGATGTGACCGGTAAAACAAGATCACCACGCAGGGGGACAACTCTTTTTGCAACGAGTTTCAGAGAATGCCACTGTTCCTCATGCTCCTTCATTGGGGAAGCTGTGGGAGGAGCTTGTTTTCCCGGTGCCTCGGGAAAAAGGCTATGGACCTGGGTTAGTGGATCTGAGGAAGCTTGGCCGGATCCCCTGGCAACAGCAGCATCAGGTGGTGGCTTCAAGCCTGTGTGCTCAATAATCACAACACGTGGTCATATTACATTTATCAATAAAAGAAGAAAAAGGGACATTAGTTTCTTTAGTAAAATTTAAACTTTTTAAAATTTTTGGATGGGTAAAACAAGAGGCTGGATTTATTTTTGTCACTTTATTTTGTGAATAAGGTGTTTCTTCACTGAAGATTAGGAACTCCATGCTGCTGTTTCATTTTTTTTAAATATGAAGTGACAATACCATCACTTCTGTCCTATGTTGTTTTTTTAAGATTTTATTTTATTCATGAGAGACATAGAGGCAGAGACATAGGCAGAGGGAGAAGCAGGCTCCTTGTGAGGAGCCCGATGCGGGACTCGATCCCAGGATCCTGGGACCACGACCTGAACCAGAGGCAGATGCTCATCCACTGAGCCATCCAGGTGCCCCCCATGCTGCTGTTTTAAACTGACATTATAAAAAGTTATATTCACAAAGGCAAGTTTAAGTTTCACATGAATTATTTCTGAAATTTTAATTTTGAAGTTATATACAACTTCCCATTTTTATAGATTTGCATGTTGAAACATGTCTGTATTTTACATAATTTAAAAACAAAATTTTAATTTAAAAAAGAATTTATAAATATAAAGAAATAACTTTAAAAAACAAGTGAATTGGGGCACCTGGGTGGCTCAATTGATTAAACATCTGACTTTTGATTTTGGCTCAGGTAATGATCTCAGGGTTGTGAGATCGAGCCCTGTCCAGACTCCGTGCTCAGCACATTGTCTACTTGAGAGTCTCTCTTCCCCTCTCACCCAGTCCCTCCCCCTGCTTGCGTGTACCCTCTCTCTCTAAAATAAAGAAATAAAATCTTAAAAAAAAATAAGTTAATCTACTTTGTATTTATTGACGCCACATACCAAGTGGAGCAATTTCAAATAACTTTAAAACACAGGAATTTATGTAGTTTTAGTGCGTTACCAAGGGACAGAAACACTGTAAAATGCTAAGTTCTTTCAATAATTGTATCATTAGTAGTAATTTTTTAAAAAAAATCTTATTTCTTTATTCACGAGAGACAGAGGGAGCACGCCAGAGGCACAGGCAGAAGCAGGCTCCCTGCAAGGAGCCCGATGTGGGACTCGATCCCAGATGCCGGGATCATGCCCTGAGCCAAAGGCAGATGCTCAACCGCTGAGCCACCCAGGCATTCCTAGTTAGTACTAATTTTTTTCTTATTCTGAGGGTGTTCTGTGAATCACATGTATTACATCAAATGAATAATTTATGTGATATTCAAATTTTAGCATCTCATTGTCCTGGAAAACCAGAATTCTTGGTATTGGAGAAAAGAAACAAAAATGTAAGATTTTTTAAGGAAATGTAAAAGCCATACAGTTCTGAATTGGTATTGGAAATAGGAGAATTAATTTATATTTTTTTGTAGCTTTGTTCACTGAAAAGACCTAGAAATGATGAGCAGTAGCAAAGTACTCTTAGAGCCTGGATTGTGGCCCCCAAATGTTATTTTTCACTAATTTAAAAAAAAAAAACTATTTTAAAGATATGTATGATTCCTAGGTCTGACAAGAAGTGTATGAGATGAGCTTAGAACATGTTATTATCTCAGATGAATGAAACTATCAAGGACTAGAATTGTGTCAGAAGGATTCAGGATCTAACATAAAATGTTCCCAGCAATCAAAGACGGGACATCTATTAGGATAATGACTACAGTGGATAAGACACATTGCATATGTTTATATGCATTAGTTCTAGTAATACTGGAAAACAAGCACAGCACAATGGTTGCCGTTAGAGGATGCTGTGGAACTGATTGATTATTATGAGGATGGTAAATAAAGGGGAAAAAAGAGACGAGTGTCCTGCCTTTCCTGTAAAATAGATGCCACTGTGCAACCAAATCATAGTAAGGGTAAAGTTTCTCTTTATAGGTGTGTTCCAGTCAAGTAATAAAAATAAGAATGGCACTACACTCCATAATGAACTAACGGGTCAGGTTCTTGAGCATCAGTGGCTGTAAACATCACGAAAAAAAGGAGAAGCACTAGTTGTGTGTCTCCTAATAGAAGGACATAAAACTAGTGAAGTGGTCTTCAAAACTGTCAACTTGAACTTGGTCATGCCACTTGCTCATGTGTAGGAAATGCAGGGCAGAGCACACCATGGTGTGTTATAATGAGCAAACATAACCAGGTATCTGCAACAAACAAGTTGTACAAGAACAGTGACATATATAGCATTGGAAGGAGAATTCTAAATATTAAAAAATACTTAAAAACAATGATATATTATTAGCTCACTCTGGGGAAAAGTCACGATTTGTATGTTTGCCAATTTCCATGGTATAAAAATTTTAAAAAACGACAAAACTTTTTCAGTATCATATTGACTTTTCTGGGTCTTTTGCCTTTTAAGATATTTTTTAAAAAATATTTCATGTATTTACTTGAGAGAGAGCAAGAGTGAGAGAGAATGAGAGAGTACACAGAGGGAGAGGGAGAAGCAGACTCCCCACCAGACAGCCTGATGCAGGGCTCTATCCCAGGACCCTGAGATCATGACCTGAGCTGAAGGCAAATGTTTAACAAACTGAGCCAGCCAGGCACCCCTCTTTTGCCTTTCCATATGAACTCAGTATCAATTTTTCAGTAAACATCAGGCTCGGATGGCAAGTGATGAAACTCAGTCCCGCACAGACTTCCCAGCTCCTAGAAAACCCAGAGGAATAAGGAAAAAGGATCATGAAGGCAATGACTATCCAAATATTCTTCACCATTATCATTCTTCTCTGGGCCATGTCTATTTAGAGAAAGGGATGTATGCCATAGGACCTGCCTGCCCCATGGTGTCTTTTCTACTGCCCTGGCATTATAGAAGTCACCAGAACAGTGGTTCTCAACTTTGACTATACACAAAATCAGTATCCCAGTATCAGGGGCCCACCATAGAGCCTGTGACTGGTCTGGAGTGGTATCAGGGAATTCATTTTTTAAAAGCAAAATTCTCCAGGTAATTTACATGTACAGTCAGAGCGGAGAACCACGGCACGGAGAGAATCCCTGTGAAATAACTAGTTATTTCATACAGAGGGTTATTTTATACAGAGGGTTAAAGCACTGTAGATTCAAATGGATGAAAAGAGTTTGGGATGCCGATTCCCTCAGTCCTCTGAGCCTTTGCTCCTGAGCCTTTGCCTGGCACAGGCTCTTCTATTTTCCATAACGCCCTGCCAATGTAGTATCATTTTCTATGTGTGCCCAATCACACACACAAAAGCCTGGAAAGTGTGAATGTAAATGAGAGCAGAGCCTTGTCTCCAGAGAGCACTAGCAAATACCCACTTGTTACCAGGGCAAGGAGAGAAACACAGAAGGGGCGTGTCTCTGTTCTTTTCCTGGCACAGTTAGAAAAAGGAGGAACTCGAAGGCAAAGAGCGTCTTTGCGCAATGGCTCCAGCCGTTGCTCACATCCCACCCTGCCTCTCCATCCCCTGCTCCCCTCCCAGCCAGCGGGGCCAGCCTTCCGTACCTGGCTGCGGCTCCTGTAATGCTCCTGTAATGCGTAACTTTGTCCCCAAAGCCCTCATTGGCCTGGGTGAAATCTCAGAACTGTGCTAGAGTCTGAGATTCCTCCCCCTACTCCAGCCCTCCTGCCCTCACCTTTCCTTCACTAGGGTCAGATTGGAAGGTGCTCATGTCCTTTTCTATTCCTTCCCTTTAACCTTTATAAGCATGCCCCCCCCCCCCAATAGCTCTTGCACCTCTAGTCCCATTTTGGCATCTGCTTCTCAGAGGTCTGAAGCTAACACACGCCCATGAGCACATGAGTAAGAGCCAGTCCATCAGATAGAGTGAGTGGCTGTTTCCTTGGGAGATAGACCAAGTCCAGCTTTGAGAGATAGGATAAGAAAACATATTTCTGGAAAAACTAAAGGAAGTCATATTTCAGTTGGTTCAGGAAAGAGATCTTCAGCTATGGATAAGGAGACCAAGGAGGTTTCTAGCCCTGACTATAAGGAGTGAGTTAGAAACAAAGAATTAGAGCCACAAGCTCCTGAGAAGAGTATTCTAAGTGAGTTACTAGCAGGGATGTGGGTTTATGAGGTGGGGGATATACATCTATTCAATGATTAACCAACAGATATTTGAATGTCTACTCTATGCTAGACCCTTTGAATATATTGCTGAGGAGGAAAAGAAAAATCACGGTTCCTTCCTTGGTGGAGTTTCAGTGCTACTGGATACTAAAGTAAACTCCCTACTTCTCAGTCTGGTGTGGGAGTAGTCCTGAGTTTTACTTCTCTGCCTGCTGTTCAAGATGTTTCATGCTCCTCTGCACTGTTAATGCAGAAGAGGTTTCTTCCTTACTTTCCAGTATCTTTCTAACCCAGAGCTAACCTTGACCTAAGCCTATTGTGTAACATGTTTGCATATAACTGCTTGAGCAGCAAGGGGCAGAAGGGGGGCGGGGTGGAGAGGAAGAGAAGCAGACTCCCCAAGGAGCACAGAATCCAAAACCAGGCTCCATCTCACCGCCCTGGGACCCTGACCTGAGCCAAAATCATGAGTTGGACGCTTAACTGACCGTAAGCCACCCAGGCGCCGCTAGCTGTATCATGTACAGTCATCTGAGGAAGGGTTTTCTACCTAGCATGTTATAATAATTCTTTTTTTAAATTTTCATTACACTTACGTTAGGATTTTATTTGTGTTAGGTAATATTAGTATTAGTAAGAAGGGAAGTTTACCTGGGAACTTCACACATGAAATAGCTCACACATGAAATTTTAGTAACAAACATATTGTTGAATGCGCTCATCCTCCCTGTTTAACAACAACTGAATAAGATTGACGCGAGTCCATGCCTGTGTACTTTTATCGAGACGATGGTCAAGAACAGTCACCATAGATGGCCAAAGAGAACAAAGACAATTATTGACCTTGGAAAACTGTGCTGTGTCTTTTTGATGATTTTCTCATTTTAATACTTCTCTGTGTTAGGGATAAGGAAAGCAAGAGAGTGTAGCTTAGTGTTCCAGAGTAAGGATTAGAAATAGGATAAACCTGGATTCAGATATTAGTTTCACTATTTATTAGTTGTTGTTTAGGTTCTAACAGTAATGAGAGGATTTACTGGAAAGAATCAAAATTGCTACCTTGTATTTTTGCTAAAACTATAAAGATTTTGTCAGTATATTTGAAGATGAAAGTGAAGTAGAAATAGGAACCATTTTGTTGATATATGGCAATAATAGTCATTTCATCTATTTTTATTCATGGTCCTGTATTTCAAAAGATCAAATTTTTGTCTTTGATGTTTTCTATGATGATGATCACGAATTCTTGTACATAAAGCTTTAAGTATGGGAAAGTTTTGCTAGATTAGTGGAACCATACCAGGAGGTATGGTATAGAGTAGAAGAGTATATTGCCTAAAAATAATAAATATAGAATACCTTCCATTATAAAATCATTGTGAATTTCAATTACCTGTGAAAATATCTAATGGTATCTGGCATTTTATCATCTGATTTGGACTGCAAGAATTTTGCCCACCAACTCTTCCCACAAGGCTGCCCAGACTGATGGCAAAACTTTGTCACTAACAATAAGTAAATTTGCAATTTTGAAAATTTCATTTTTCATTTTAAACACAGAGAAGAGCACAGAAGATAGTATAACCCGGGTGTTCCCAGTGCTGGTATTAAACATTCATAGTTTGCCATATTTGTTTCAGGTCTGTAAACTAAAATTTCCTCCACTCCCTTCCCTTGCCTCAGCTCTCTTGCCTGAGGCAACCATTATCTGAAAGTTAGGAGTGTTGTCTGCATGTTTTTATGTGTTTAGCATATCTGTATGTCTCGGTAAACAATATGCACTATTGGTTTTTTTTCTATTTTAAAGTGTTGAACAAGAGGTGGCGTGCCAAACATACGCTCAAAGTCTTATGTTTCTCGACTTTTTATGTTTTAGTTTATCCATGTTGATCTATATAGATGCTGTGAATTTAATGACAGCATAAATTATATTGAATGCAGAAAGCATTTGATTATTTTTCCAGGATTTAGAAAAATTATATTTGATACGTGCTACAGATTTAATTTTCTCTTTGTCTCCCACAGTTTTGGGGTTCTTTTGTTTTTTGTTTCTTTTTTTTTTTTTTTCCCAAAGCCATTTATTAAATATCCCTGTTTCGCTAGTGATCTGTAATGCCTTCTTCTTCCTTTCCCTGGGTATCCAGACCCTTATTCTCTCTACTTTTCAACCTCAGCCATTCATATGAGAACTGCACTGACCTACAAGATGGGAACCATCAGCCACATGCAGCTATTTAAATTTAAATTAGTTTGAACTAATTAAATTAAGTTTAGTCGCTCAATTTTTCTCGCCCCATTTCAAGTGCTCGACAGCCACATGGTAAAAGTTGTTTGCAATTCCTATTCTTTAAGAACAAGGCCACCTTTTACATTATGGGGAAAAAAAAACATGTAAATCTTCTACCTATATTAAAGCATGGGAACTACTCATCATGGGGAAATTTAAAAAAAAAAAATCTTCCTTTTAACTGCAGCCAGTGGAGAGAGAGAGAGACCTGCAGGCTGGAGCCTGGGCCCTCCTCACCATTTCTGTTGGCCTTTTTCTAGTAATTGGCATTTCCTTTGGAAATCATTTATTGTAGGTAGCTTCCCTCCTCTGGTCCACTATTTTTAGAATGCACTTATTGGTTGTCATTTCTTGCCAGCGTGTGAGTTATTTGTAATGTTTTCCACCATCAAGAATCCCTGTTGTGGTTTATTTTTAATGGACTTATTGCCTATTCCCAGTAGGAAACTTTTATGATGGAATTTATAGCTACTCAATTACTTTCTTCACGTGTTTTAGATTTGTGAACCTCCTGGGACGGAGCGTATAGCAGAAACGCGGATCTGGCTCGGTGTCTGGTTCTTACTCTGTGCCCCTGCAGGAGGATTCCAGCCTACCCAGGGGCCAACCTCACCTCCTCCCCCAGTCGGGTTGTGGTACAGCCTTATCCATCAGGAAATTGAATAAAAGTAAAACTGAAAAGTTTTCCCTTACGATCAACATCATTCTCGGTTCATTTCAATTTTATTCCCATTGCAAACTTTGAAGCACCTCAGCTGTGTAGGAGAAAGGAAATGGAACTGGGGCTCTTCTCAGGCCTGGGCAGATTCGATTCTTTTTTTTTTTTTTTTAATTGTGGATTTTCTTTGTCTTAAACACACACACACACACTTTCATACTTTTAAGAAGACTCTTGCAGCTTTTCAAACTGAATAATAATAAAGAAACATGCAGCTGCTTTTCAAAGGAAGACTTGGCTTATGAAAATTCCAGGCAACCAGGGCTGTTCTGGGACACAGATGTCCCCAAAATGTGTCTGATAACTCAAGGAACAGGCTTCCCTCCCCTTTCCTTTTATAAAAAAACTGTTGTAGTTTCATTTCCATGTAAATTCAAGGATTGAAAGTGTTTCGTTATTTAACTGATATTTAAAAGTTAAAATATTAAATAAAAATTAAAAGTTTCGAACCGAATAAAACCACTGACTGGGAATAGAAAGTTCATGGGTTAAATGGAAGTTAGCAGAATGAGAGCAAAGACAAAGTGTTGATAATAATAGTATCTGCATTTTTTTAAAAAAAAAACCTTTAGGCTTTTTGAATCTTTAATATAATCTTCTCTGATCTGCCTCTGACTTCCTGGAGAGGGCTAGAAATAAGAGATAGGACTCCATCGCTCCTCCCCCATAATAGGAAAAAGAAAAAAGGATGTTTCACAACCAATAAATTGAACTTTTTTAGTGGTACGTGGTTTTCAAGGCCCAAATTTCTAGAAATTTTAAAATAAGGAATCTTTCTTCATTATTAATGGAAAGTTACAGCCACTTAAAGAACTTAACGTTTTGGATGTATCATTTGGGAGCTCTTTAATGAGTAGGAATGTCTTACTCATTCTTCCATGATCTCACTATTAATAACTGTAATTGAAGGGCACCATAAAGGTTCAAGGAACACTGATCCGTCGGGAGTTAGGTCCTATTTTTCTTGTACACTGAAGAAGTTAATTAAGAGCATGAAGGACATGGGGTAAAGGAACCAGAATGTTATTATTTTTTATTAATCCACCAATCGTAGCATTCTTAACCTCTGCCCTTTCCTCAGTTATCATGAGCAATTCTGAAGTGCCTGCAGAGGATGGTCTTTTAGGAAGGAGCTGATAGGAAGGAAAATGGAGTGAATCAGGATAGTATATAAAACCCTGTCCTTCTGGGGAAATGCAGTAAATTGGCCCATTCTGTGCAGCTCCCAAGAACCTAGGTTGAAGGAAACAATTGGATCATTGAGTGTATTTGAAATCATGCTAAGTAGATGCTCTTCACACTGAAGGGCCAATACGAGAATAAACAAGCCCATAAAACATTCCTCGGTGAGAATGTCAAGTTCCATAGGCCAGGTATCATGTAGCCAGCAGAGCATAATACAGAGCTTCTGTGAAGGTTGGGAAGGGTCAGCTTAGACCAATGGCCAGCGTTCATATTCTCCAGTCCTCAGGTTTTCAGTTTATTCAGTTCAATAAGCTTACAGAAGACCAGTTATGTGTTAGTGACAGGAGCTGACACAGGACACAAGGCAAGGGTTCCTCCTGCTGAGAGCGTGGCTCTTGGTCACCTGATGAACTGAATCCCGAATTCTTCCCAATTTGACTGTCAGCGCCACCCTGGGTTCAGGTGGAGCCTTTTGCTTCTGAAAAGAAAACAGATTCAGTTTTTTACCTGGCAAATGGTTTGTCTTACTCCTTTATTTGCATAATTCATTGCCAGGGGGAGGCAGAACAGTTAATGAATATTTATTCTAAATATATGAGTTCATTTATTGCCATTTCGCAAAAGCAAGTTGGCTTTCCATGAGCCTCTCACCCTTAAGATGGTATCCCTGGGTTTCCCCAAATCTTACATTGTTAATTTCCTTCTCTCTTGGTCCCTGGTCCTGACGCGTTTCTCTCTCCCTGTCTCTCATTTCTCATTTCCCCCTCCACATCCCTCTCTCTTTTCCCTTTCCAAAGGCAGAAGGCAAAACCCTACTGCAAAATTAAAACTAAGGCTAAAAAACATTAAAATATTTAACACACACTGTATATAAACTCGATGATATATTTGGCTAACAGAATGGGAATGATACTTATGATACTTAAACTTCATTTGTAAGAATTCATCCCTTTAAAAAAAAAAAGAATTCATCCCTTTGAAAAACTCTAAAGTAACTGTTCAGAGAATGTGAACATGTTTGTTTCAACAGGCAGAATGAGTTTTTGTTTTGGTATCCTTGGAACATTCTGATTTTCATTTGTAGATGAACCCATGTGCTCACATGACACACACATGACTTTACTGCTAGGATAAAGCAACAATTTCTTTAATGCCCTATGAAATAAAATACAAGTTCTTAACCTTAGAAATTATGGTCATCCCTAACTTTTCTGTAACTTGCCCCTCCAATCTTTTTCTCCCTACCTTCCTGGCATCTTCTGCTTCCATCTTGCTGCCTACTCACTGCTCTGCACCTTCCTGCCATTACACTTTTGTTCACCATCTTTGCCCACAACTTCATTGCCTCGAAGCCTACTCTGCCTTCAGTGTCTTTCTCATCCATGAAGCTCTGAAAACACTTCATACCTTTGAGAATGATAACAAATATTAATATTATATTATAATTGCAACCTTCTGTGCCTACTTTGCATCAGCCAATCACCATGCTAAGCGCTCTGCATATATTATCTCATCGCATCCTTCCAAGGTTGAGAAGACAGGTGTTTAAAAGCTTACTCAAATTAACCAATGTCAAAATAGAATTGGATCTCAGGTATACATCAGTCCAAGGTTCAGATTTGCAGCCTAAGGAAAGAATAACTGAAAAAAACTGAAGGAGAAACTTTAAGCAGTGAGGTTAGACGTTGACAAAAATAATCGAGGTGAAAAGTAAAGGGTGGATTAATGGCAATCGGGAAAAGGGCAAACTGGTAAAAACTAACAGCATTTAACATTTGATTGACTGTGAAGGCACAAGAAAGATCAAGAAATGTCTTGATTACCAGTGTTGGTGGCTAGAGTGAATGAGGGCTCACTCCATGGAGCCTGGTTGGGATTGAAGCCAAGCAGAGCAAAAACATTTACTTTGAGATAATAGCTTAAATATAACCTGTCGCATTTTTTTTCTCTGAGTAACTGAGATTTGTCCCTGGCAGTCCTTCTGCCAAGAAGCTTAAGACCTAAACCTGATCTTACTGCCAAAAGGTAGCAGAGGGTAGGTCCAAACAAAGAAATTGTTCAACAGTAATCATTGTTCTGCTTTGAATTTCAAAGAGAGATTTTTGAAGTCTGTAGCAAGATAATGGCTTGAAAAGAGGCCTTTTGATTTGTAAGAGCTTTTCTTTATTGGAGAGAAAGAGTTTTCTTAGAACTTTCAAAGCTAAGCTTTGAATATTAAGAGTCGTAAAAAGAGGGACTGTAGCATAAAGTTTTAATATAAATTATAGAACAAAGAAGGATGTGGCTGTGGCACGAAGCCAGTTCCTGTTAGGGAGGAAAAGGAAATAAAAATCCTTTACATGTCTAAGGAGAGGAACAGGAGTGTGATGGGCAAAAAAGAAGATAGAAGAAAGAAAGAGAGCACATGAACACAATGAGGCATGAAGAGCAAGAGATAAACCAGTTGGGGGATCTAGTCCATGCTCCATTGCTACCTCACCAAGGCGAAGGAGGAAAGGATTTGGTGCTAGGTACTGTGGTGGAAAAACCCCAGCAGGTTTGGGAAAATCCCAAAGAAGAGGACTTGTTCCTTCTTTCCTATGGCATGGCCCCTTTGAAAAGGCCTCCATTCATCATGATCCCAGAGCAGCATGCCATCTCAAGAATACAGCAGTGAACAAAAACAGTAATTATCACTGATAAAAGAGTTTAGGTGGATGGGCCTTCTATGTCATTCCTGGCTCCCAAGGCCTGTATGTAGATTGCAAAGTATCCAGAACTTTCTATATATCTTGGAAAGGAATGGGGAAATGGTAATAGAACCAGAAAAAGCCAGAGGTCAGGAAGCAGAGGCTAAAGGATGAGAGAACAGCAGCACCAGAGGCTATTGTTGAGAAGTACAATGGGAGAAGAATGGAATCTGAAAGAACAGGACGGGCCTACCTATGCCATCTGGTGTGGATGGCAACCCGCATACCATTTTAGTGACCAATGGGATCAACCTAGAGCATAGAAGAGGCCACTAGGGCAAGGGGATGCTGGCACAAGTTGTACTTCCTCCCTCTTCATGCAACATAGGCTGTGTGACATTAAATCATCTCTGGAGAAGCAGATAGGGGAAGGTGGAGAAACAGTTGAGGGATGAGTATTCAAAATTTATTCTAGGATTTTAACTGGAAAGATGTTAATGACTTTAAATTGGCAAGCAGAAAAGGCAGGAGGTCTTGTCAGGTTATCTTCATATTAGGCAGTGTAGATAATTTATAGAAAAATTAGTTTAAAGTTTTCTGAATCTAAGTAAAAGTGGGTCCACTTTTATGTCTCCATTATAGATGACCTCAAATCAACTTTGTACTTTATGGTGTGGTGCCCAGATTTGTGTCATTAACAAACGGAGGCTATCTGGCAGCTTTCTATCTTAGCTATTTTTTTTCTCAATATGTAGGTGCTAAACTCAGATATTAAATTTCAAAACTAATAAAACATTCACTAAAGTCTGTGTGCCTTATAACTGTGGATAGCTGGGACAACATTCTGGTTGTCCTACCACAGTTACACAGACAAAAATAGGGAACATAAGAAAAAAAATACTTGGGAGGGAAAATTATGAATTTGTTATTTTAACACTTTTATTTTAGAAGAGTTTTAGATTCACAGAAAAATTATAAAGATTTCACAGAGAGTTTTCATCTACTCACACTCAGTTTCCCTATTCTTAGCCTCTTAGTGTGGGTACATTTGTTACCATTAATAATCACGTATTTATGTATTATTGTTAACTAAAGTCCACACTTTATTCAGATTTTTTTTTTTTTAGTTTTTATCTAATGTCTTCTTTCTGTTCCAGGATCCCTTCCAACTTACTACATAGCATCTAGTTGTAATGTCTCCTTAGGCTCCTCTCAGACCTTCCTGGTTTTTGATGATCTTGTCCTTTTTGAGGAGTACTAGTCAAGTATTTTGTAGAATGTCCCTCAGTTATAATTTGCCTGATGTTTTTCTTATGACTTGACTAGGGTTACGACTTTTGGAAGATAGACCACAGAGAAAAAGTACCATTTTTATCACACCATATTAGGGGTCTGTACATGGTGGTTGATCATGATTTTCTGGCTGAGGTAGTGTTTGCCCAGCTTCTCCATTGTGAAATTATCCTTTTCCTACAATACTTTTTGGAAAGAAGTCATTATGCACAGTTCACACTTAAAGGAATGAAGAAATATGCTCCACTCCATTGAAGGATAAATTTGTACATACAATGAATTCATTTTGACACAAGAGTTTGAGATGTCTTAGAAACGAATTGTGGAAACTCTCTGGGAGGGTTGAAAATGCAAAATTGTAGCTCCATAGAAAAATAATGGTGAGAAAGAGAGAGGAAAGGATATCAGGGTCATAGAAAGATGTTATTAAGCAGGTATCTAGAAGGTGAGAGAGAGAGAGAGATGGAGGGAGAGAAGAACTAATGTAGAACAATGGACTAGAAGACAATGGAAAACAGTTTCAAAAGGAGAGAAGATTTTAAATGCTCCACAAAAGACAAGAAATTTTGTGTCCTGCTAATTAACAGAAATTGGAACATATTCTTTTGAGTTTATGTCATCATCACCTCTTAGCCATTCCAACAGTTGATATGCCTGCCTCTTCATTAAACTCTGGTCATGTGCTATCTTGGTTTTTCAATGAATTTTTTGTTACTGTTATTACAAATTTGCATTCCACAGTATCTGATGGAAGACGGAGATTCCTGACATAGCAAACTGTCAGTATGCTTTTATATTACAATTGGGTATTGTCTTATGAAAAACGATTTTCTTAACCTTCTTTTAAGTTCAAAGGTACTTAGGAAAAATAATGGATGAGTAGAAAAATAATGTACCAAAATGAAAATGATACACTGGGAGAGCACTCCTTGGGAACTTTGCACACAAATATGCCAGCAAGAGGTGCAGAGGTTCAATGGGAGAGGCAGGGAAATGAGTGAGGAGAAGTGCATTTTATCCTGACCTGCATTTTTCTTCAAGCAACATGTCAAGGGAGACTCCTCATCTTTGAGTTGGCTTCCTCATTTATGAAGTGAGCAGCCTGGGTTAGCTGTACCCTACATGTCTGTTTGCATTATGTGATCTGAAGTGTACATGATTTGTTTATGAATAAACTTAAGACATAAAGAAATATTTTATTTAATATGATAGCAAACATATTTCTCCTTACTACTTTTAGGTAGAGGAGAAGAGTATATTTAGACTTAGGTGAAAGTCATTTCTTTATAGAGTCAATACTATCCTGAGAGCCTCAAGACTTTGGCAAATATTTCAGGTAGAGCCACACTGGAATTTGGCTCGCTTAAGGCGTACTGTAGAAATGGTCAATTCTAAACCAAATATTTGTGATCCCACACAGACCAAAAATCAAAAGGAAATTAAGCCTTTTAGGGCCTTGCTTTTCAAACTCTGCCCTTGAAGCGGTATTTGGTAGATGAACAGAAGGATGTTCCTAGAAATCAAAATGTTGTTGGGAAGAGTAATTCAGGGCTTTAGGATATAAATTTGTCTAAGAAGACTATTCTGAGAAAAAGAAAGAGAAGAAGAAGAAAAAAGAAGGAGGAGGAGGAGGAGAAGAAGAGAAAGACGACCATTATTCTGGGGAATTCTGACAGAGATAATATATATAAATCACCCAACACCATCTCTGGCTCATGAGAGTAACTCAATATATTTAACTTTTTATAAAACAAGGCTTTGCTTTCACCAGGCACTAATTAATTACATTAGCAACTGGCAGCCAAAGTACATTTCTTTCTCTCCCAATGCAAGATTAAGTGATTTTTTTCTTTCAATCTTTGGCTTTCTCAGGAGAGTTTTGTGTAAATCTTTTGTATTTTGAGCCATTTTTAAAACTTACCAGAGGAGATAATATCTATAGGAAACATGAGCTTTGAAAATAAACATATTATTTTTTAGAAATTGGGCTGTGGAGAAAGATTTCCTGGATCTTGTTGGATTTATGTCCAACAACCCCAATTACGGAAAGATTACCCTGCTTATTATGGATGGAAGCCTGATTTCCACCTCATTTATATTTCCTTAGAAAGAATGAAGTCCAGATGAATGCTTATCACACAGCTGTACTTACTAATTTGGGGGTCTCTGTCCCTTCAACTAGACCCTGAACTCATTGGGAACATATTGTGACTTTGCCTGGCACTTCGTAGAGTCCTATAAAGTACTTAATATATATTAAAAAGCCACACATTATCTCTAGGTTACAAACGTAAGGATAAAACCAGTTCTACAACCCAAATTTCTGAGATGCTGCTAAGGGATCCCTGAGTCAGAGACATGGGTAATGGTTGTGGTTAAACATTCTCCATAATCTTCTTCACCACCACCATAGGCACCCTAAATAAAACCAGAGTACAGGTCAACCAAGCTTCAAAGCAAATCTGTCTGGTTCTTCCAACTAGATGGCCTCAAGGCCCCAACTACATCACAGTTTTGGAGCTGACCATGCTGAGTTTAATTTGAGTGCTTCCTCCCTCTAGCAAGTATTCCATTTATGTGAAAAATTTTATTCATAAGCTTTGAGATATATTTTCTTGAGCCTAGAGTCAATTGTGTTTTTTGAAAAACACTGGGCCTATTGCATGTTCATTTTATCCTCCTTTAGAAGTGAGCTCTTTAGAAATTAGGAATAGCAATTTTTGCTCCCTTTATCATTTATACTTCCATTTTATTTGAGTCCTTTGCATTTTATGGCTAGTATGATGCTTTTTGCATAGTGAGAGTTCAGTAACTATTTTTAGGTGAACATAGTATATGCAAACTCACCCTAATGGAATTATAACCTCATTGCTTTGTACATAGACAAATTGTTCAAACTGCTCTGGGCTACTGAGCAGCCAGTGCACACTGTGATCTTATATTTGTACCTGGAGAAGCCTCTGCATGTAAGATCAATAAAATGTTTAGCAAGAATGGTATTCAGACCATTACTTTCACCTTGTCTCAGTGACATACTCCTCTATCAAAATGAATAAATAAATATATGAATGAATATGAATGAATGAATAAAACCTCATAAAGCATTACACTGAGCATCTATTATGTTGAACATCCATCCACTCCACGTAATAATCAAGCCAGGCATTTTGTATACATTATTTTTAGTTGTTTAAACAACTCTTCATTGTTATTTCCCTCTGCAGCTAAAGAAATTGAGGCTCAGAGAAGTTAAACAACTTTCTTTCAGGTCTTATAAGGCAGACCCAGGTTTGTAATACATTGACTGCAAAACCCTCATTTTTTTCTATTACACAACTAGCTTCCTATGGGGCTTAAGGGAAAAACTATTATAGCTAACGTTTTAGATGGTGTTCAGGGTGATAGTTTTTTCCCTTACTAAATTAACTTATTCCTTTTTATTTTATTTTATTATTATTATTTTTAAATTAACTTATTCCTTAAAGAGAATTCCCTCAATAGGTTATATACCTTAGATGAACCTCTGTTCAATTTGTGTTTCTCACCTGATAAGTAGCAGTGTGCCGGGAGGCTCTCAAATGTATACAACGCACCTTTTCATTGAGATTTTAAAATAATAAATATAAAAAATAAGATGTAGAATTTAACATTTCTATAAATCATAAGTTACAGCTGATTTCAGAGATATATCATGTTATTCTGCTCTTCTCCAGAGCATCTGGCAGGTGTCTATTCATTCTCTGTCTTCTGGAGAGGAACATTTGAGAAGCATTGATTTCCTCTATTTCAAAAAAGTAATTCCCTGTCTTTTAGGAAGTATGCCTCTCAGTTTAGTTAGACATTCTTCACATTTTAATATTTTTTTCTTAAGCTACTGGAGTTTTGAATATATCAATTTTATACCTTGAGTGGGGAAGAAGTGGATTTTTGGTATAGCTTTTCCACTATGGCTCATTGCTGTGCTTTTTCTTCTCACTGAGAATCAGATTCAGCAGATGTAGGACTTTTTTCACCACCATTGATTAGGACTCTGCACCAGTTGATTCATAATCAACTTTAATGTCCAGAGGTAGGAAAAGTTGATAGGCCCACCTGCATGATTCATCATAAGCATGGGCTGAAACACTTCTGTATATAATTACACAAGACATCACATAAGTGCTTCAAAAATATTCTATTTTTATTCAAGCAAAACTTATGTGGTATGTACTAGTATCTCCACCATTTCATAAGAAAGGAAATAGAAGTTTTGTCATTTTAAGTAACTTGTCCATGGCAACATGGCCAAATGCTGAACCTGAATTTATTCTGGTGACCAAACCTCAGGGCCTGTATTTTTATTATTTATTTATTTTTCCCCATGAGGAGGTAACCATTAATATTTAGCATACAATTCTTTCTTTTCTTTAAAGATTTTATTTATTTATTCATGAGAGACACAGAGAGAGAGAGAGAGAGAGAGAGAGAGAGAGAGAGAGGCAGAGAAACAGGCAGAGGGAGAAGCAGGCTCCACACAGGGAGCCCGACGTGGGACCCGATCCCAGGACTCCAGGATCACGCCCTGGGCAGAAGGCAGGCACTAAACAGCTGAGCCACCCAGGCGTCCCTCATACAATTGTTTTTATTTACAATCTATTTGATATCAAACATGAGTGAGACTGAACAAGGTTAAGTATGGAATGAGGTTAAGGGAGAGAATATTTCTAGATAAAGCTTCACTATATGTGAAAGTCCTGGGGCATGACTTTGGAGGACCTATAAGAAGCCTAGGGTGTCTTAACACAGAGTGAGGCAGAGAGTGATATGAGGCCCACCAGAGGCAGGTATGGATCAGATGGCAGAGCACCTGAGAGGCACTGTGAAGGATTTTGGTCTTCATCCAGAAGGTAATGGGCTCATACTGAGGGTAAACAGTGATACAGAAGAATCAGATTTAAGGTTTTAAAAAGTGACTTTGATTTTGGCAAAAAGTGGACTAATGAGGGAAGGACGGAGAGCATGCAGGGAGAATCATTGGCTTCTCCAGATGAATCCAGGTGAAAAGTCCAAGTAAGAGAACCGTAGCTTGGATCAGCATTGTGGTAGTAGAGATCAAAGAACATGCTATTCACCAACTGGATAAACACAAGGTTTGGGAACTGGACGTGGGGAATAATACAAAGTAGGAGTCAAATGCCACTTCTAGATTATACAATTGATTGAGTAGAAAGTGTGGCATTTCTTGAGACATTGGTGAGGGGTCAGATGGTGGAGGGTGTAAGAGATTGTTTAGTTTAGGGCATGTTTGTGTACCTTTAGAATCACCCCAATAGAAATGTCAAGTGAAGTTTGGAATACAGAAGAAAGAACTGAGTCTGAGTAACACAGTTAGAAATCATCGGCAAGTATGTGGCTAATTGAAGGTTGGCTCACAGATGAGACAGGGTGGGGAGAGAGGTATTAGAGCCCAGAGCAGTGCTGTGAGGCGCTCCACTTTTAATGGCTGGGACAGGAGGATCCTATTGAGGGTACCTGATTTTCTTTCAATCTAAATAATTTACCAAGTATTTACTGCGTGCTTACAATGTATTAGACACCTGTCTAGGGCCTGGAGATAAAGCAGTGCAGGAAACAGAGTCTTTGCCTTCATGGAGTGATAAAGCATCTGACAATAAGTGGTGAACAAAAGTCTGAACTAGGGCAGCCCTGGGGGCTCAGTGGTTTAGCACCGCCTTCAGCCCAGGGTGTGATCCTAGAGATCTGGGATCGAGTCCCACGTCAGGCTCCCTGTGTGGAGCCTGCTTCTCCCTCTGCCTGTGTCTCTGCCTCTCTCTCTTTCTCTCTGTATCTCTCATAAATAAATAAATAAAATCTTAAAAAAAAAAAAGTCTGAACTAACGAGACAAGTAGACCTCTCTCCCTCTGCTCAGCAAGTACTGCTTCTTGAAGCCACCAAAGTGCTCCCTTTCTCCTTGTGTTGGTTTTTCTTCTTGTGGGTCCTGTCAGAGATCCCAATTCCCCCAAACATTGCAGGAAGTAACCATCAGATGTAACTGACGGTGACATCCTCCAAATTCAATGCAGTGGGCGGATGAGGGTGACAGGTGGCCTCATGGGGAAGAGCTGAGATAGTGGTGCACAGTGGGGATTATGGTTTTCATGATTCTTCTCTATCCACAGTGTTAGGAGGCCGGAGAGAGAGGAAGACAGATCAGCACAGATAAAAGGAATTTCATTAAGAAAAGCAGGCCGGACAGGAGGTTTTGTCATGCTGTTTCCACACGGATAAAGCTTAAAAATATACCAGACATTGGGATCCCTTCTTACACACAGAGATGCAAAAAGATGTGCATGGGTGAGGTGAGGGGAGAGTTGTCAGTACTTCCTGGGGAGCAGGGCTTTTCTTTTTCAAAGTCTCTACCCCATACTCTGGGAAGCTGTGAGCTGTCCCCAGGATGTGTCTCCTACTGTCCCTTTGAGGACTGCAGTCTGGTTGGCCTTGGGGAGCCTGACTACTGAGCATATCCAGCTGCCTTTTCTCCTCAGTGTCTGAGAAGGGTGGTCACTGACCCTTCTCCCAATATATTGGGGAAATTTCTCAGCATGGTGGGATTATGGATGATTCTTATTATTTATATATTTTTCTACACTTAATTTTCTGAAATGAAAAACGTCTATCTTTAAAATGAGAAAAAGCCTGTTATTAAAAAAATTCACCCAAAGCTTCTCACTATCTAAAAGGACAAAATGGCTAAGCTGCCATAGCTTTTCAGAGAAATCCAACCTTATATCTTAGAAGACAAAAATTGTTCCTGAGACTGATGACCAGGAAGTATCAATGACAGCATGTGACAAGAGTGCAGAGTGCATAATAGTAGCGTTTAGACTTTGAAGTCACAGGGACAGGATATAAATACCACCTCATGTCTTTATGAGCTGCACGGCCTTGGTCACTGACTCAATCTCTTTGGTTGCAGTGTCCTCTGATGTAAATAGGAACCAGCACACAGCTTGCAGAGTTACGGTAAGATTCCACAGCATGCTCTTTGCTGAGGGCCTGTCACAGAACAGCCCTAATAGGCAATTCATATTATAGAAATAGACTGGTTTCCTGCAGGCTTTTGATCCAGGATATCTTGTGCTGAACACTGAAAAGAGGAAGAGATACTTATTTCACAAATAAACCATAATGTTTTAGAAAAGTCAGAGATCTCACTGAATCTTGTGCACCCTGAGGAAACAGACACAGGGAGCTTCTGTCACGGGCTAAATGGTGGCACAGCCCGGAGTATGAAGGATAGGTCTTCAGACTCCTAGGTCAGTGCTCTACATCACAGCATTTTGTGACAAGGTGATACATGGATTTACTGTTTGCAGGGAAGCAAGGATACCTATAATTCTTTGAATTCTTTTAGTTATTAAAGTACATTAGCATAACTAGAATAAAGTAAATTAGCACAATTATAATTACAGATGCTTTTATGAAAAGAAGTTTTCTTTCAAATTGTATTTATTTAAACATTTGCTTATTTCTTTTTTTAAAGATTTTATTTATTTATTTATTTATTTATTTATTTATTTATTTATGATAGAGAAAAAGAGAGAGAGCATGAGCAAGGGGAGTGACAGAGGAGAGGGAGAAGCAGACTCCCTGCTGAGCAGGGAGCCCAACAGGGGGCTTTGTCTCAGGATCCTGAGATTATGACCTGAGCCGAAGGTAGACACTTAAACCAGCTAAACCACCCAGACACTCACGTTTGCTTATTTCTTGAGAGTGGTTTTAATCACATCTCATAGTTAAAGGAATCCACAGGGGAAATTATTAACTGAGAATATCAATAGAAATAAATGGGTGTGCATGGATTGACTGTTCAAAATGGATCCAAATGTACTTGTGTTTTATATACCTAATATAGTATGGACTCTAGGTTCATGTTTACTATCATCTTTATTAAAGAAAAGTAGCATGTGAATAATACAAGAGCTGTATTTTATTTCGTAACTAATACGTGATCAATTCAAAGAAAGTGATCAGTGAAACTGGGATGTTGGACCTTATGTAAACAAACAGTAAACTGAGCCCTGACATTGTCCCCAGGTCTAATTTAATAAACTAGTTATTAGCTTTAGTCTCTCCTTTCCCAGATGTTCATTGGTAAAGCAAATGAAGAGTAAGCACTTAGGTCTCTTATTTTATTCTGGTGTTGGGATTCAACTAAGTTTAAATAATGAAACATCAGAATAAAAAAATCTATTGTGGTGAATATTTTTATAAATTTCATTACAGAAGGCTTTCTGGGGTACCTGGGTGGTTCAGTGGTTGAGTGTCTGCCTTTGGCTCAGGTCATGATCCCGGGGTCCTGGATTGAGTCCCACATCAGGCTCCTGATGAGGAGCCTGCTTCTCCCTCTGCCTATGTCTCTGCCTCTCTCTCTGTGTCTCTCATGACGACATAAATAAAATCTTTTAAAAAAGTAGGCTTTCTAAGCATGTCATAAAGCCTGGAAACAATGAAGAGAAAATAAAAATAAATTTGGTTCATTCAAAACTTTTTTTTTCTGTTAACTAACTAGAATTTAAAAAGTCAAAACAAAGAAAATTCAATTTTTTCTTATGATGTACATATAAAAGCGTAGATAAGGCAGACATACACACTGGAAACATGTTTGTAATATATATGAAAGACAAAGACTTGATATCTCTGTACAAAGAGCATGTGCAAATTAATATAACAAAACTAAATCTCTGTAGGACAATTGGCAATGAACGGTAACAATTCATGGGACACAAAAGACAAATACGGCTCCCAAAGAACTGAAAATAGTCAGCTTCACTAATAATATAAGAAATGTCAATTAAAAATGAAATATACTTCACTTGTCATGTTGCAAAGGTAAAAAAAAGTATGAATAATACCAAGTGCTGCCCATCTGGGAAATTGGCTTTATCACATGCCCTGGTGGGATTGTAACTTGATATCACCTTTCTGGGAGCAGATAGATGATGTATTTAAAAACATAAAATGCACAGTTCTTTGAGGCGTGAGGCAATATGCATGTATATATATTCCACATGTAAGAGGGATCATATAGTGTTTGTCTTTCACTTAGCATAATGCCTTTGAAGTCCATCCATGTTGTCACAAATGGCAAGATTTTATTACTTTTATGGCCGAATAATATTCCAGTGTGCATATAGATACTACAGTTTCTTTATCCATTTATTCATTGATTGATTGTTTCCACATCTTGGCTATTGTAAATAATGCTGCAGTGAACATGGGGATGCATATATCTTTTTTTTTTTAATTAGTGTTTTCATTTTTTTTTTTTTTGGCTAAATACATAGAAGTAGAATTCCTGGATCGTATGGTTGTTCTATTCTTAATTTTTCAAGGAGCCTCCCCATATTGTTTTCCAAAGTGGCTGCATCAATTTACATCCCCACCAACAGTGCAGGAGGGTTTCCATTTCTTCACATCCTGGCTGACACTTCTTATTTCTTGTCACTTTGATTTTAGGTATTCTAACAGGCATGTGGGGATAGCTCATTGTGATTTAGACTTGCATTTCCCTGATGATTAGTGATGCTGAGAAGCTTTTCACGTATGCATTGGCCATCTGTATGTCTTCTTTGGAAATATGTATATTTAGATCTTCTGCCCATTTTTAAATTAGGTTGTTGGTCTTTTTCTTCTTTCTTTCTTTCTTTCTTTCTTTCTTTCTTTCTTTCTTTCTTTCTTTCTTTCTTTCTTCTTCTTTCTCTTTTTCTTTTTTTTTCTATTGAGTTGTAGGAGCTCTTTATTTATTTTTGGATATTAGCCCCCTACCAGATATATGATTTGTAAATATTTTCTCTCACTCAGTAGGTAGTCTTTTCATTTTGTTGATAATTTACAGGGCAGAAGCTTTTTAGTGTGATGTAGTCCCACTTGTTTATTTCTGCTTTTGCTGTTTTTGCTTTTGGTATCAGATTAAAAAATTATTGGCAAGACCTATGTCAAATGGCTTTCTGTGTATGTTTTCTTTTAGGAATTTTATGGTTTCAGGTCTTACATTCAAATCTTTAATCCATTTTGAGTTAATTTTTGTGCTTGGTGTATGAGAGTGGTCCTGTTTCATTCTTCTGCATGGCTGTTTTATTTTCTCAACACTATTTATTGAAGAGATTGTCCCTTCCCCATTGTTTGTTTTTTTAAGATTTTATTTGTTTATTCCTGAGAGACACACACACACACAGAGGCAGAGACATAGGCAGAGGGAGAAGTAGGCTCCCTGCAAGGAGCCCAATGTGGGACTCGATCCCAGAGCCTGGGATCACGCCCTGAACCGAAGGCAGATGCTCAACTGCTGAACCACACAGGTGTCCCTGTCCTTTCCCCATTATATATTCTTGGCACCTTTGTTGTAGATATATTGACTATAGGGGTGCCTACCTGGCTCAGCTGGTAGAGCATGTGACTCTTGATCTCTGGGTTGTAAGCTTGAGGCCCATGTCAGGTATAGAGATTACTTTTAAAAATTAATTAATCAAATATATGTAGGCTTATTTCTGAGCTCTCTATTCTATTCTGTTGATCTTTGTGCTTGTTTTTATGCCAATACCATCCTGTTTTAATTGCTAGATCTTTGTAATATTGTTTGAAACCAGGAGTGTGATGCCTCCAGCTTTCTTCTTCTTTCTCAAGATTGCTGTACCTATTCGGGGTCTTTTCTGGTTCCACACAAATTTTAGGATTATGTGTTCTGTGAAAAATGCCATTGAAATTTTGCTAGGGATTTCACTGAACCTGTAACTTTGGGAAGTATGGAAATTTTAACAATATTAATTCTTCCAATCAATGAGCATGGGATATCTTTTCATTTGTGTCTTCTTTGATTTCTTTCATTAATGTCTTGTAGTTTTCAATGTATTGGACTTTTAATTCTGTGGTAAAATTTACTCCTAGGTATTTTATTGTTTTTGATGCAATTGTAAATGGGATTGTTTTCTTTCTTTTTCTGATAGTTCATAGTTGTACAGAAATGGGACAGATTTTTGCATACAGATTTTGTATCCTACAACTTCACTGAATTTGTTAATTCATTCTAATAGTTTTTTGATGGAATCTTTAGGGTTTTCTTTATATAATACCATATCATCTGCAAATAGTGACAGTTTTACTTCTTCCTTTCCAATTTGGATGACTTTTGCTTATTTTTCTTGCCTAATTGCTCTGGCGAGGACTCCCAATAGTAGGTTGAATGAATGTAGTGAGAGGAGCATCTTTGTCTTGTTCCTGATCCTAGAGGAATAACTTTCAGCTTTTCACTGTTGAGTATATTAGGTGTGGACTTGTCATAAATGGTCTTTATTATGTTGAAGTACAGTCCTTCTATATCCGTTTTCCTGAGAGTTTTACTATAAATGGATGTCAAATTTTGTAAAATGCATATTTTGCATCTATTGAGATGACCATATAACTTTTAGCCTTCATTTTGTTTATGTAGTATATCACATCGATTTGTGGACCATGAACCATCCTTGCATCCCTATCCTACTTGATTGTGGTCTATGATCCTTTTAGTGGGCTAGTGAATTAGATTTGCTAACATTTTGTTAAGGAGTTTTGCATCTGTGTTTGAAGATAATGGCCTGTAATTTTATTTTCTTATGGCATCCTTGTCTGGTTTTAGTAGTATGCTGTTTCTATGAGATAAAAATTAATTAAAAAAAATCAGAGCTGTTAAGTGCAAACTGTTTGCAAACCAATATGTAGTTTCTGCCTTTTGTCACTATTTACCATATGATACACAAGCATTTAGGAAGTGTGTAGTTATATGAAAATACCAATAAAATGCTAGTCCTAGTTGAGGATTGCTATTAGAGATATGAGATGTTTTTGAAGTGTGAAAGTATGTAAATGCTTTAATGAAAAAACTTGTTATGAAGCACAAGTTAAATATTTATGGATTTTAAGTGGGATTTTAGCATCACTTTTCTTTTTTACTTTTTAGAAAACTCTCTGCAAGGCAGTCTCAAAATCTTCCATGTAAAAGTATAGAGTATTTAACACAACTTTATGTCCCTGAGGCCAGAATGACTATGCACCTTTAGTCCTGAGAAATATTAGCTTTGAATTCCTGAGAATGTATTAGGACTCATGAAGTATGGAAAGCAGATGTATCAACTAAATTAGACCTTGCACAGTGGAAAGTTGGCAACATTCTAGTTTTGGCATTACATTTTGTCCAAGGTCCAGATATCATACTTTATTATATACTGTATGTACTTGACCTCAGCAAAACTAGCATGTCTGTCTTTAATTACTCGAAGGAGCCAGTTCTGGGAAAGGAGGATTAGATTGTTTTATGTGTATTTTCAAAAGCAAATTGATCAATAATTTAGAATTTTATAATGTTTGCATTGTCAGTTTTAACTCTTTTTTATTTTCTTAGGATCCAAATGCACACATTTAGCAAGACTGTTTGTAATAAGAGAAGGTGGACATGCTGACAAGTATGTTGCAAGTTATGCCCAACAGCAGACAGATCATGCTGCTGTCAACAAAAGCAAACTCATGTTAGTTACCTCATGTGGTTTTCTATGAGGGAACAAACACTTCTTTTGAAATTACGAGGAAAGATTTTTTCTGATAGACTAAAAACATTGATAAGAATGCATTGGTAGAATTATATCAGGTACTTCCCTAGAACTTTACGGAACCCAAATATCATTACCAGTTTTAATTAACCAGATACTTCAAAAGGTGCCATTTACATTGAACAAGTAGGATAATGGAAACTCTTTTGTAAATCATTTTTGCATTAATTAACATGTTATAGCAAATTAGGAATTGATCCCAAGAATTTCAGTAAAGGATTATCAGAGGCTCTATCATCACTGGGAATGGAAAACACATCTCCTTTGGCATAGGACTTCTTTATTGATTTTCATTTTCCTTCAACAATTCCCTAGCATGATATTTTAGTAGCTGCTGGGTTCACTTGGAAGCTCATAAAGTAATAATGCCTATTAAATGGATTAATATCACTCCTCCCTTGGCTCTCATTCCTGCATGAAAGAGTTGCATAGATGAATGTAATCCAGATTTGGAAATGGCGGAAGCCAGAAAAAATAAGAACCCCTAAGAAAGAAGGTGAGAGGAAAAGTAAAGCTTGATTAAGAAATATAGTAGTGATTTTGCTACAAAAGTTTTTACTGGAACATTTGGACACTAGTCCAAAAAATATGATTTACCTTGGGGCCCCACCACAGACTGACTGGTGTCATTGTTAGAGTACCTAAGTTTTTCCTTTTCAAGTAGCAACAGACAGTGATAGGGAGGAGTTTTCAACCTATTTTTGTGCGTGTATGTCTTTGGAGAAGTTTCTCAGAATGTTATTTTTAAATGTGTAGAATAGTGTATTTTTTTCCTATTGCTGCCAAAACAAATATCCACAAACTTAGTTGGCTTAAACAGCACAAATATATTATCTTAAACTTCTGAAGGTCAGAAGTCTGATAGAGGTCTCAGTGGGTTAATATTAAGGTGTTGACAGGGCTGCACTTCTTTTTGGAGAATCTAAGGGAGAATCTGTGTTCCTTGTCTTATCCAGTTTGCAAAGCCATCCATATGCCTTGGCTGCTGGCTTCTTTTTTCCATCTTCAAAATCTGTATAAGCTAATATAGTGCTTTGTACATTCTCCTCTCTGACCACCTTGGTAAGGGTTCTCTGCATTTAAGAATGCTTCTGGTTAGATTGAGTTTACCTGGATAATCCAGGAAAATCTCCCCATCTCAAAATCCTGAACCTTAATCTGGAAAGTCTCTTTTGCCACATATAGTAACATATTCACAAATTCTGGGGGTTAGGGTGTGAGCATTCTTGAAGGCCATTATTTTACCTAATTAGGGTTATGGATGAAATAGTATTAAAATACAAATTTGCAATACAATAATATATGGTTGTATTTAGTAAGACAATAATATTTAGAGCAGATCACATTATGTCCATAAATTCAAAATAATGGTAACCACAAATGACTTTTCAGTATATCAGTAACAACTGCAAAAGCTGTAATGAGGTAGGAAAACATCGATCATTTTTATTGGTAACAGAGTCACAAGAAGCACTACTACTACTGTGGTTTGTTGTTTACATTCATAATTGTAGGAAATGTGACATGTCAGCCAGACATTAAAATAGTAAAGACATATATTCTTTTTCTCTCACCCTAAACCACAGATTCTTTTTGGGGTTGAAGAGCTCTGTTGTAAGGAGATGTTAAGAAACGATAACCCTGATGTTGGCCTGACAGTGGCAGCCTCCTGCGGCCACATAATCATCCTGAGTAGTGAGCCTGAGTGAAGATAGCAGGTAAGTGAGAGTTTCAATAATGCCAGAAAAACCCTATCACCTTCAAGCTCTGCTTTCTCAACAAAGCCTTCTTGGACTTTTCTAGCTTCTCCTGGCTGCTTTCTCAATTCTGGTTCTCCATAGCACATTTCCATTGTTTCCACACAAGGTTGCTAGCACCTTGTTCTTTCCTCTCTCATTAACTTGGCATTTTGTTATGCATGGCCTTGGGATGCTGACCATATTTTCAAGTGCATGTTTTCTATCACCCTGAACCTCCATAAGTAAAAGTGATACACATCTTCATTCTTTGGTGTAGCAATAAGGACTTTTCACGGTAATAGTGAGTGAATATTTACGACGAGATTGACCAACTCTCCAATTAATATTCCCCACTGAACTTACAGGTATATTGTGGTGAAAATGTGCAAATATCAAGAATTTGCAGAGTCTTTTTCAACTAGCCTTCAGAACAAGATACATGATAGAAAAAGATCCGTGGTCTGAGAATTGGAGGTTTGTTTTTGTTTGTTTGTTTGTTTTCTTTTTCTTTTCCTTTCCACTGATTAACCAGCTTTGTGATCCTGAGCATGTAGCTGCATTTCTCCTGGGCCTCAAGCCCAACGTTTGTAAAATGGAGGGATCGGATTAGATCATTTCTAAGGGCCTCCCATCTTTCAGAGTTTGTGAATCAAGAGTTACTGTCACTTTTTAACACTTCATTAGGACTGAATTCAAGTTTCCAGATTATTCCGTTTCCCCAAGCAGTTTAAGAATTTAAATGTCTAAAGACTGAGGCTTTCCTGAGAAGATAAGTTGTGACTTTATCAAACATACTCCTAATAAGATTTATTCCTTCTGGTCAAAAGACTCATTTGAAGTGACATGCTATCTCCGATCCTACACAGATTTTTTCATACCCAGATGAAAGAGGGATTAGTTGGTAAGGTCCTCAGAAACCTTTTTATGAGAGCATGCTGTGAATTTTTCCAAAACTTTCTTACAAAAACTTAAGCATCCTGATAACTTACCATAAGCACTTACTGGATAGACAGTTATGACAGTAATAACCACCAGCAATTCTCCAAGCTGGAATTCAGTGACATTTCCTGTAAATTATTGAGTCTGAGTTAATGCCTTACATTTCTTCTGAAGATCTTAAAATACCTACCCCTTAACCTGCTTTCGATTTCCCTCCCCACCTTTCTCTCCCGACAGCCCTGTTCTGCCCCATCTGCTCCACAGCACTGTCCTCCTTACGATGAACTCTACCTCACTTCCATCCTAGGTCTCTGAGATGTAAGGCATAGAGCAGGATGGATGATGATCATTAAGAGGGCTGAGGCTTATATAGAGCTGGGACCTACAAGTAAATGCAACTTCAGAAAGAATAACAATAGCTTATTTAGAAGGATTTAGAATTTGCTTGGGCAGCCTGGGTGGCTTAGCGGTTTAGTGTTGCCTTCAGCCCAAGGCCTGACCCTGGAGACCTGGGATCAAGCCCCATGTCGGGCTCCCTGCATGGAGCCTGCTTCTCCCTCTGCCTCTCTCTCTCTCTCTCTCTGTGTGTGTGTCTCATGAATAAATAAATAAAATATTAAAAAAATAGAATTTGCTTAGGATTTATATAGAAGGAAAGGATTTAGACTCGAATCTATTCCATCTTTAAGAGATCGCTATCAAGCTCATTGGGACAATGTGACCTATACTCACTCAGTGTGATGATATTGTTTAGCCAGTTTCTCCTTATGACTATTTTACTATAATTGAAAACAACTTATCATGCACTTTCCCACTACTATGTCTTTCCTTTTATGCTTCCCCTTTGCCTTAGTTACCCACTTCATTTTATTGCAATAAGCTGCAATTCAAATGTCACCATCCCAGGGTAATGTCCTATTCTAGCTTCCCCAGTTTGGGGGAAAAAATGTTAAAATTTCAATAGTAATTCATGGATGTTTTCATTATGGCACTTAAAACCATGCCTCTAGGGATCCCTGGGTGGCGCAGCGGTTTGGCGCCTGCCTATGGCCCATGGCGCGATCCTGGAGACCCGGAATCGAATCCCACATCGGGCTCCCGATGCATGGAGCCTGCTTCTCCCTCTGCCTGTGTCTCTGTCTCTGTCTCTGTCTCTCTCTCTCTCTCTCTGTGACTATCATAAATAAATAAAATAAATTAAAAAAAAAAAAACCATGCCTCTAGTTATGTTTATCTGTGCACATCTGTGTCCTACATAGATTTTAAGCTCCTGAACAGCAGAGGCTTCTAATGAAACTTTGTGCCCTCAGGTTACAATAATAGAAAATAAATTACCTTATAATTTTCTTTGCTTTTTGTTCCACATAATTCTAAAGAGTATTTTCAAAAGGATTACTACTATCTGATACATCAATATATGTATGAATGATATATATATAATGTATATAATATTTTATACACAAACACATATATAACAGGATGCTTTGTGTTATTCTACCTGCAATGCTGCAGTACTAGGATATTTCTCAAAAATGACAGCAATAAATAATAAATTAATCTGACAGTTTTTGCTACGGTGACTTGGAATAAATTTTTTCCCAACCTGACTGCAAAGCTCTCAGACTAATTCATTTTAAAAATACACAGAATATCGGGGATGTTTATAAGCAGTATCTCAAGACAATATTAAAAAAGGAATCAATAGCAGGAGATTGGCAAAATGGCAGAAGAGGAGGGGTCCTCAACTCATCTGGGCCCACAAACTTACCAAGATAACTTTCAAAACATCCTGAACACCTATGAATTTGACCTGAAATGTAAAGAGAGAACAGATGGAATGCTACAGAAAGAAAAGTTTTCGCTTCTAACAAGGGTGTATTCTACTTAGGTTGTGCTTGATATTTTTGACTCAGCTTGCTCATAGAGCCACTCTGCACTGGACAAAATGACTAGAAGGAAGAATTCACCACAAAAGAAAGAACCGGAAGCAATACTCTCTGTCACAGAATTACAGAATATGGATTTCGATATGATATCAGAAATTCAATTCAGAAGCACAACTATAAATTACTGGTGGCTCTGGAAAAAAACATAAAGGACACTGTTAGGCAGAATTTAGATCTAATCAGGCCGAAATTAAAAATAGGTTAACTGAGATGTAATCCAAACTGGATGCTCTGACTGCTAGGGTTAATGAGGTGGAAGAGAGAGTGAGTGACATAGAAAACAAGTTGATGGAAAGGAAGCTGAGGAAAAAAAAGAGAAAAACAAGTAAGTGCCACGAGGAAAGGCTTAGGGAAATAAATGATAGCTTGAGAAGGAAGAATATACATTTAATTGGCATTCCAGAAGAGGCTGAGAGAGAGGACCACAAAGTATATTTGAACAAATCATAGCTGAGAACTTCCCAAATCTGGGGAAGGAAACAGGCATTCAGATCCAAGACATAGAGAAGACCCCCCCCCCCCCAGTCAATAAAAACCATTCAACACCTTGACATTTAATAGTGAAACTTGCAAATTTCAAAGAAAATTCTTAAAGCAGCTCGAGACAAGAGATTCTTAACTTATATGGGGAGAAATATCAGATTAACAGAAGACCTCTCCACAGAGACCTGGCAGGCCAGAAAGGACTGGCATGATATATACAGGGTACTAAATGAGAAGAATATGCACCCAAGAATACATTATCCAGGAAGGCTTTTATTCAGAATAAAAGGAGAGTAAAGAGCTTCCAGGAGAGGTAGAAACTGAAAGAATATGTGACCACTAAACTGGCTCTGCAAGAAATGTTAAGGGGGACCCTGTAAAAGAAAGAGGGAGCCCAAAGAAACAATCCACAAAAACAGGGACTGAATAGGTAATACAATGACACTAAATTCATATTCTTTAACAGTTACTCTGAACGTGCATGGGCTAAGTGATCCCAGCAAAAGACGCAGGGTATTGGACTGGATAAAAAGGCAAGACCCATCTATTTGCTGTGTACAAGAGACTCATTTTAGACCTAAGGACACCTCCAGCCTTAAAACAAAGGGATGGAGAACCATTTACCATTCAAATGGTCCTCAAAAGAAAGCTGGGGTAGCCATCCTCATATCAGATAAATTAGAGTTTATACCAAAGTCTGTAGTAAGAGATGAAGAGGGACAGTATATCATACTTAAAGGGTCTATCCAACAAGAAGGCCTAACAGTCATGAATATTTATGCCCCTAATGTGGGAGCTGCCAAGTAAATGAATCAATTAATAACCAAAGTAAGGAGATACTTAGATAATAATACACTAATACTGGGAGACTTCAACACAGCACTCTCAGCAAATGACAGATCTTCTAAGCAGAACATCACCAAAGAAACAAGGGCCTTGAATGATACACTGAACCCAATAGATTTCACAGATATATGCAGAACATTCCATCCAAATGCAACTGAATACACATTCTTCTCAAGTGCACATGGAACTTTCTCCAGAATAGACTACATACTGGGTCACAAATCAGATCTCAACTGATACTAAAGGATTGAAATTGTCCCCTGTATGTTTTTAGACCACAATGCTTTGAAACTAGAACTCAATCACAAGAAGAAATGTGGAAGAAATGCAAACACATAGAGGTTAAAGAACATCCTACTGAAAGATGAATGGGTCAACCACAAAATTAGAGAAGAATTTTAAAAATTCATGGAAACTAATGAAAATGAAAAAATAACCATTCAAAATCTTTGGAATACAGCAAAAGCAGTCCTAAGAGGGAAATACATTGCAATACAAGCCTCCCTTAAGAAGTTGGAGAAAACTCAAATACACAAGTTAACCTCACACCTAAAGGAATTGGAGAAAGAACAGCAAATAAAGCATAAACCAAGCAGAAGAAGAGAGATAATAAAGATTACTGCAGAACTCAATGAAATAGATACCAGAAGAACTGTAAAACAGATCAACAAAACAAAGAGCTGGTTATTTGAAAGAATGAGATAGATAAACCCCTAGACAGCCTTATTAAAAAGAAAAGAGAGAAGACTCAAATTAATAAAATCACCAACAAAAGAGGAAAGATCACAACCAATACCCAGGAAATACAAACAACTTTAAAAATGTTTTATGAGCAAATATATGTCAACAAATTAGGAAATCTAGAAGAAATGGATGTATTTCTGGAAAACCACAAATTACCAAAACTGGAACAGGAAGAAATAGAAAACTGAACAGGCCAATAACCAGTGAAGAAACTGAAGCAGACAAGACACAAAAGTCCAGGGCCAGACGCCTTCCCAGGGGAATTCTACCAAATGTTTAAAGAAGAAATAATAACTATTTTACTAAAGCTGTTTCAAAGGATAGAAAGGGTGGGAATACTTCCAAACTTGTTTTATGAGGCCAGCATTACCTTGATTCCAAAACCAAAGACCCCACCAAAAATGAGAATTATAGATCAATATCCCTAACGAACATGGATGCAAAAATTCTCACCAAGATAGTAGCCAATAGGATCCAACAGTACATCAGGAGGATTATTCACCATGGCCAAGTGGGATCTATCCCCGGGATACAAGGGTGGTTCAACACTCATAAAACAATGTGATAGATTACATCAACAAGAGAAAAAACAAGAACCATATGATTTCTATACACTAACAATGAAACTGAAGAAAGAGAAATTAAGGAATCAATCCCATTTACAATTGTACCCCAAACCATATGATATTTAGAAATAAACCTAACCGAAGATGTAAAGGATCTATACTCTAAAAATTACAGAACACATATGAAAGACATTGAAGAAGATGTAAAGAGATGGAAAAACATTCCATGCTCATGGATTGGAAGAATAAATATTGTGAACTGTCTATGCTACCCAGGGCAATTACATGTTCAATGCAATCCCTATCAAAATACCATGGACTTTCTTCACAGAGTTGGAAAAAATAATCTTAAGATTTGTAATGGAATCAGAAAAGACCCCGAATAGCCAGAGGAATGTTGAAAAAGAAAACCAATGCTGGGGGGATCACAATGCTGAATTTCGAAGCTGTATTACAAAGCTGTGATCATCAAGACAGTGTGGTACTTGCACAAAAACACGCACATAGATCAATGGAACAGAATAGAGAACCCAGAAATGGGCACTCAACTCTATGGTCAACTAATATTTGACAAAACAGGAAAGAATATCCTGGAAAAAGGACAGTCTCTTCAATAAATGGTGTTGGGAAAATTGGACATCCACATGCAGAAGAATGAAACTGGACCACTCTCTTTCACCATACACAACGATAAACTCAAAATGGATGAAAGATCTAAATGTGAGAAAAGAATCCAACAAAATCCTAGAGGAGAACATAGGCAACACCCTTTTTGAACTTGGCCATAGCAACTTCTTGCAAGATACATGAATTAAGGCAAGGGAAACAAAAGCAAAAATGAGCTATTGGGACTTAATCAAGATAGAAAGCTTCCACACAGCAAAAGAAACAGTCAACAAAACTCAAAGACAACCTACAGAATGGGAGAAGATATTTGCAAATGACCTATCAGATAAAGGGCTAGTATCCAAGATCTATAAAGAACTTATCAAAGTCAACACTCATCCAATCATGAAATGGGCAGAAGACATGAACAGAAATTTCTCTGACATACACATGGCCAATAAGCACATGAAAAAATGCTCTGCATCACTTGCCATCAGGGAAATAGAAATCAAAACCAAAATGAGTATCACCTCCCACCAGTGAGAATGGTGAAAATTAACAAGACAGGAAACAACAAATGTTGGAGAGGCTGTGGAGAAAGGGGAAGCCTCTTGCACTGTTAGTGGGAATGTGAACTGGTGCAGCCACTCTAGAAAACTGTGTGGAGGTTCCTCAAAGAGTTAAAAATAGACCTGCCCTACGACCCAGCAATTGCACTACTGGGTATTTCACTACATACTGATGTAGTGAAATGCCGGGACACCTGCACCTCAAATTTCATAGCAGTAATGTCCACAATGGCCAAACTGGAAGGAGCCTCGATGTCCTTCCACAGATGAATGGATAAAGAAGATGTGGTCTAAATATACAATAGAATATTAGTCAGCCAACAGAAAGGATGAATACCTACCATTTGCTTCAACGTGGATGGAACTGGAGGGTACTATGCTGAGTGAAATGAGTCAATCGGAGAAGGACAATCATTATATGGTTTCACTCATATGTGGAATATAAGAAATACTGAAATGGTTTATAAGAGAAAGGAGGGGAACTGAGGAGGAAAATTAGAGACAGAGACAAACCATGAGAGACTCCTAACTCTGGGAAACGAAGGGTTGCAGAAGGGGAGGTAGGGTGATGGGCAATGAGGAGGGCACTTGATGGGATGAGCACTGGGTATTATACTATATGTTGGCAAATTGAATTTAAATTAAAAAAACATAAAAAATAAATAAATGAGTCACCGTCAAAAAAATCAATGTATTTACTCAATAGATTTACATACTCATTTATAAATGCACCTATTTTAATTCATCACTCAAAAAGACAGACATGTTTGCAGTCTTCACACATGTTGAAATAAAGTCTTCAATCATGAGGAAAACAGGGTTAGAAGATCATTCTCATATCATCCTAAATGGAAGTCACTCCAAAAGAAGAAAAGAAAAAGGAACCCACTGCAAAAAGAAAAAAAAAAAAGGTTTTATTCTGGTCATAAAGACAAATTTTAAGGGTTCAGTATACCAGTCATATTTTCTTACTGTTCTATCAGTTATTGCAATGGGTATTAAAATCTCTGATTATAATTGTGGATGTGTTATTTCTCCTTGTGATTGTTAGTTTTTGCTTCATGTATTTCGAAGTTCTCTTGCTAGGCACCTAAACCCTAAGAGTTGTGATGCTCTGTTGATTAATTGACTTT
Source organism: Vulpes lagopus (assembly GCF_018345385.1). Taxonomy (NCBI): domain Eukaryota; kingdom Metazoa; phylum Chordata; class Mammalia; order Carnivora; family Canidae; genus Vulpes; species Vulpes lagopus. Next base: position 91,023,126 of record NC_054825.1, on the reverse strand, counting down.
AAATGACTTTATCATTTCAAAATGACTCTCTTTATCCCTGGGAATATTCTTTGCTCTGAAATCTTTGTCAGATTTTTGCTCACTGGCGATCTTCACATCAGCAGAAATAAATTTCCTACCTAAAGGAACAGTAATTATTTTGCTGTCCTGGTCGTTGGTTTCAGCTTTATTCAAAGGGATGTATTTACTTAATTATTGAAATATTAACATAAGATATTTAGGCAATGTTTATTTATTAAATAGGATGGATGTTAGGCTTTGAGTTTTGAAACCATAATGCAAGCATGCATCTAGTTCAAATAAGAAGTGATTCAAGGACCACAGACCTCAAATGGTGTTTGTAGAAATCCAAGGATTATTCAGACTTGAAGAATCTTAGACCTTCAGAAGATGTTAGCTATCCAGCCCTGCCTGCTTGTGCTATCTGTGGGAAAACCAATGCTCAGACGAGGGTCAGGAAAGGCACATGTTCTTAGTTGATAGACTACAACAAGAGGACCAGAAACCCAGTTTCCTGACTCAGAAAAGTACACTCTACATTATGTCACCCTATGCCCATGGCTTAATAATCTTCACACCTTTTCTTCAGTTGCTTGTCACTGGAGCAATGGACAGAAGAAAAGAGTATATGCATGGAGAAAAAAAATCAAATCAGTTCTGACTTTCCCCAAAAGTGTTCAGGTCTCAGTGGGAGCTTGTGTAATTTTAAACTTCCATCTATTTTGTCAATTCACCTATAAAAATTATCTTTCAGTTACAATTTCCTTAGACAATAATTATTTTCAATTTCAATGTAGTCTGGATATTTTGTTCCTGTTTTTAACATATACAGGTTTTTTTTCTTAAATCATTGCTGTGGGTTGAACATATTACTCTAAGAGTATGGATAGACCAGGAACACATAAGCTACCTGCAGAAAACATGTATGTTGTCACTAGGATGTGATTTGTGGATACTATAAGAATGTTCTGAGCAGGGACGCCTGGGTGGCTCAGTGGTTTAGAGCCTGCCTTCGTGACCTGGAGTCCTGGGATCAAGTCCCGCATCGGGATCCCTGCATGGAGCCTGCTTCTCCCTCTGCCTGTATCTCTGCCTCTCTCTCTCTGTGTCTCTCATGAATATGAATATGAATAAATAATCTTAAAAAAGAGAATGTTCTGAGCACACTTGATCTTCTGTTACCCTTCATGATTTCAGCAGATAAAGAACCATGTATTTGAATTAGGAATCAAGACTCTCTAGGTAGTGTGGTTGGACTCTACTCAACATCCCAGTATTCTGAATGTTGTGGAATAACTTTTTTTTCAGACAAGAATGATTAGCAAATTATTTCAGAATTTTTCGATGCAATTATCATTATGGTTTTATCTCACACTACAATATTAGAAAACAGAGTTTTCTGAACATAATTAATCTTTATTTGACGATTTCAGTATTTCTTCAGTCCTCACCCATTTATTAATTTTGCTGGTTAGAGATACTTAGTCTGCATCAGGCATCACACAAAGTACTAGGGATTTGCAGATTTATTTTATTATTTTTTATTTTTTCATTTTTTTGGATTTGCAGATTTAAATATCTCTCACTATTAAGGAGCTTAGCATCTTCATGAAGGGAGATTTGTATAAATAAAGCTTAACTTACATGATATGTAAAGTGAAGAGGTAAATTGTAATTTTGCCAAGTTACAGTTAGAGGGGTATAATTAGTTTTAGAAAGAAAGCATAGAAGCATGGCACCACAGACAGAACTAAATGTCCTTCCTTCTTCGTAAGGGACTCTGAATGGCCCTCATATCACAACACAAGTCTCATAACTGAGGAGTCTAAAAGACAAAAAATCAATTCTCTGGGTTACCAACAAAGCAAGCAATCAATTTGGTCAAGGGCGTGTTTGAGGGCATCAAAACCTTCATAGAGATACATGGATAAAGTTAATTTTTAAACATGCAAATGGAGCCAGAGATTTTAAAGGAAATTGATAATTGAAATCATACTTTCAAAACGTTAATCTCAATTCTTTGGCAGGACTAACAGTGCCTTTATCCTCTTGCCTCCTGTCTTAGTCAGCTTGGGCTGCCATTACGAGATACCACAGATGGCGTAAGTGATGGAACTCATGGTTCCACAGGCTAGAAGACTGAGATCAAGGTGCCATCAGGGCTGGTTTCTGGTGAGGCCTCTCTTTTCTGGCTTGTAGATGGCTGCCTTCTTGCTGCATCCTCACTTGACCTCTTTGTGTGCTTGGAGAGAGAGGAGGGAGGGAGGGTAAGGAGAGCGAAGAAAGAGAGTGGGGTATTTTTGTGTCTCATCCTCTTCTCATGAGACCAGTGCTATGGGACTTGGGCCCCACATTCCCTTCTTCTTACTTACCTCCCGAAAGGCCCTATCTCCACGGCCATAGTGCGGGTAGGGGTTTTCCATGAAGTTTGGCGGGACATGATTCAGTCCTAAGCATCTCTCCACCATGTAATCTCACAGTTACAACTCCTGTTCTTGATAGGCTTTCTGCCATAGCAACACTAAATTATTCAAATTCCCCTAGTTTCCTACATTTTTTTTCCCTCGTGCTCTGCTTGCTTTATTTTTGCTCATTTCTCCATTTCTCTGCCTGGCAAACCTCCAGTTCCAACTCTTCTTCAAAGCCTTCCCTGATTTTTCTCCGGAAGAATTACTATGTCTTGTATATATCCTCCAATAATATAGCATTATTCTGTAAAGTTTTAATTGACCATGGATGCTCAATACATATTAATATTTTTGAACATATGAATGATGTTAATACTTTTACAAGATCTCCTAATATTTCTGAACTAAAAAACTAGCTCTCCAGGAAGTTATATCGTAAGTGATTGTTATACAATCATCTCTTTCCCCTCAGACCTCAAGAGATCTCTGAAAGGACAGGAGTTCTTGCTTCAGGTATTCAGACGGAAGTTTGAGGAAATAACTATAAAGATTATTGTTAATTTTATATTGATGTTCATATCTCAATCTGATTTCCTGAAGGTACAGCCTAAGGTATTTTTAATAAAAATACTTAAGATAAACATTGCACATTTGAAAAAAAAAAAAAAAAACATTGCACATTTGAAATGAAAACTGTAATGTTACTTAAATTATAAAGAATGGGAAACTCAGGTCTCCCTAGAGATGTGGGACATCCTAAAATGATATATTAATCTACTGCACCATTCAAATCCTGCTTCTCTTCTAACTGACACAGTCCATTCACTGCTGGGCCATCAGCTCCAGAGTGTGTGTTCACCTCCTTTATTCACTGCCTAGCACCTACAGTTAATTGGGACACACTGCCTAGATAACAGAAAAATCTAGCTGATACACCTCCCACTAATAATACGGATCGTGACCTTAATTATGACCCATGATGTTGATAATGTGGAGTTCACTTAGAACATCTCACTATAAAAAAAAAAAAAAAAAAAAAAAAAAAAAAAGAACATCTCACTATACTCAGAATAATTTAACGGATGATTCATCTAAGTGGATGATACATATTGTCTTATATAGGTAGCCTGAGATGATAAACTTTCAGTATTAGCTGTACAGCCTCCTGCACATTTATTATCTGGTGGCTATTTCCTCACCTGTAAAACAGGGAAAACATAGGACCCACCTCTTAGGATCACTGGCAGGATTAAATGAATACACGCTAAATACTTCAAATGGTGCCTGGTACTTAATAAGCACCTGTTAGCTATTATTTTTTCTATTATTAAAGTACTTACTTTACTTACTTCCTTACTTGGAAATAGTCCTACTGTTCAATACCTTCCAGTGAATGAGCTTTTGGTCTCAGAATCCTATACAGACATCAGAGATTATAACCAGCCAGGTAAGCATGCCTCCATATGAGGGATGTCGTAAAATTGTGTGAACTCTTCTAACACAACTTTTCTACTGGTGGAGGTTTACTTATGGTCCAAAGTAGATGATCTGATCCAATTGCTCTGATACTTAAAATGAGTAAAATTAAAAAAAAAAAATGGGGATGGGTAGGGGAAGCTCTGCAGATAACCAAAACTCTTCAACTCCCAGTCAGTTATTGTTCTTGCAGAGCTGAATATATTTTTAACAACACTATTAGGGTGTAAGTTTCTTTAGGAAGAATAGCATATAACCTAATTTTAACGCATACACAGAAACCTCAAATTTCTAAAGTATAAGTCATATAGATAGATAAATAGATAGATATAGGGAGAGAGATCAATTTATATGAACACTAGGCTGCTAACTTACAAGACCTGCAGCTGGGGTCTTTTTTTTTTAGTGTAATCTTGAAGCCTGCATACTTCCTGGGCCATGCTAACCATGGGGACTGTCCTTGGCTTCCAGCACCAGCTCAGCAGCAATTTGGTGAGACGTCTGTGACAATCATGTAGACAGGACTTTATCTTATTTTTCTTCCTCCTCTGTCTGGACTGGCAAAACAATGTTATCAGATAGTTTTACTTGGGATAGTCTCAAGAACCTGGAAACATTATAGTTCAGCCTAAACGTTAGCAGAACTCGGCAACGATATATCCTGGTGGCAATTAACAACTACTTTCTTTCCAGGCATTCAGGTTAGAAACTTGTGAATCAATCTTTCCTCCTCCTATGCACATACCTTGTATCCACTTTATCAGAAATACTGTGCCTCTACTTAAAAAGTAGCCAGAAACCAATGACATCCTAGTACCTCCCCTGCTACTCCTGGTCTAAGCCTTCGTATCTCAGCTTCATTATTGCAATACTGTTGACTGGTCTCCCAGCTTCCACTCTTACCCCACCTGCTGGTTTAGTCTCCTCCGCACAGTAGCAAGTATGATGATCCTTTTAAAAGTTAAGTCACAATCAGGCCACTCTTCTGTTCAAAACCTCTCAACAGATCCCCATCTTGTTCGGAGTAAAAGTCAGGTCTCTTACAAAAAGCCTGTATGTGGTCCTAAGCCTGTGGCTCCTTTCACAGCCTTCCTCACTTCTACCTCTGATCTTCCCTGCTAGGGACTCTCTTCCTCCCTCTTCCTTCTTCAAGCAGCCACCTGTCAGTGAGGCCCATCCTGACTCTACTACTTAAAATATACATGTCTACCACACCTACGCATTTATTCCGTATTCTATAGTTTTCTCCATTGAATTTATCACTAATACAGAAACTCCTAAAGCATAATTCCCAGAACTTCCGGGCAAGTTCCCAAGTGATGCTAATGCTGGGTGTCCGGGAACCACACTGTGAACCATTGCTTCACGACAATCTCTCCTCCCAGATTCTCACTCTTCATGATTTGGGTAGGGCTAAATTACTTCAACTTCAGAGACCCCCAGAAGACCTAAAGTGTCTCTTAACTCAGAATGCTGGGCCCATTCCTTAAGAGCTTTTTCTGATTGGGTAAGACTGGGGCAAGAACCTGAGATATGCATTTCTAACAGTTGAATATATGATACACTTTTCATTTAGTTTAACTGTTTCCTTTCCATAAGAGTATAAACTCAACGAGGCAGGATTTATTTTCCTATTTTCTGCTGTTTTCTCAGGACAATACCAGGTAAATAGTAACTGCTCAATAAATACATGTTGAGTGACTAAATGAAAATCACTTATCCTATTGTTACATCAAAAAATGTCTAACTCTATCTTGCTGAATTTTATATGAAGAAATACAAAGCTAAAAATCTTTACAGTTAAATCCTCTTAGGCAAGAATGCATTTTAAAGCACTAGGCCACAGAGACAACTGAAATTTCCTGATATTTGGGAAATAAATTATTAAAAATTAACATTATCATCTTTATTAACAACAATAAACATTTGTGGTCTGCTACTGGCTGCTGAGCGTATCATGTAAAGTATCTCCTAACAAATTCTGAGGGAGCTAGTGAGGTTGCTTCCATTTTATAGATAAATGCTGTTGTTACACCACAGCCCACTTATCAGTGAACTCCAGAGTTTCCACATTATCTTTTTCCTTCAATGTGCTCTCCCAATTGGGAGCAACAAAGTAGGGTGTAAAATGGGAGGTGACAATTTTCTTTCTAGTGTCCAGACATGTTAAGATCTGAATTAAAATTTGCTATATTTACCTCTTGTAACATTAAAGATCATCCTAGATTCTTTACTACTACAATAAGAGTCTAGAGAAATGCAGCACAGCACTGGAGTTCTAGATGCAAATGCTGAACTCTATAATTTGCTATAGGAATTTAGTTGTGAAAGACATGAAAATATTTTTCAGGAGGCATGGTTTGTGGGGCTTGTTTTTATTTGCAATACTTTAGAGTAGTTTATTCTGTCTGAATATTCCTTCTATCAAGCCCTATGCAACAGCATTACACTTAGGCAAAGAAAAAATCGAAAGACAAATGATTATGAGTTAATGATTCATTTTCTTTCAAATAGACTATTAGAACAGGGGTCAGCAAACTTTTTCTTAAAGGGTCAAATAGTAATTATTTTAGACTTGCAGGCCATCTAATTCTGCAGTCAGGGAAAGCAACCACAGGCTAAACATAAATGAAGGGTATGGTTTTGTTTCAATAAAACTTTATTTACACAACAGGTGATCTGCCCATTGACTCAACATAGTTTGTGGACTAAGATGTTAAATGACTCCAATCTCAAGTGGGATGAACAAAATGGAAACAGATAAATTTCAGGGAAATTTGGCCAATTTTCCTCTTTCCTTTTAAAAACTGTTTTTTTTTTTTTACTATAGAAATATCCATATTCCTGTAACTATACATAATGACTTAAAAAAAAATGACAAACTCTAGCATGCAAATTAAAACACATTTGCTTCTGTAATAAGCTGAACAAGTTAAAAGAATCCTTGTATTTATTCTTTACACAGCACAAATGCAGGTGACACACAGTAAGTCTATAATTTCCCACAAAACGTACAAACTTAACAACTGAGAGTCTAAATTTTTATAATCTTCTGCATCGCTCCTATCTATACACCGTATGGAATCCACTCCATAGCAGCAGAGGAGAACCTTCACTTCAAGCACCAAGTTTGCAGGCATTACTACAAATGTCTTTTTTTCATTCCCTAGTACATGCAGTCAAACTGCCTATGAATAAATACCAATTAACTTTAAGCTTCAATGGAAAGGGAAAGCAGCTGGCAAACCAACATTATTCTTAAGTCTAAAAAAGTGATTCTACCTCTTTACCTTGTATCTTCTTCCATAAAAATTTTAACTTTTAATGTAGTTACAGTAAATGTGAACATAAATTTAATTCTGAAGATAATCCCTTTTAGATTCATCTAACAGTTTAGGATGTTCATATTTGTTTTATAAACCCAGAGGAAAACAAAAACATGATCATTAATCTAACATATTCTGGCAATTTTTATTAAAAGTTGAATTTAGAATTTGTATAGCAAAGTAATATAGTCTGTGTGTCCTAATTATGATTTAAAAAAATCCTTAATTTATTATGTATATTAAGATACAACATGAACTCCAGTAACATTTTATAGAAGCGTGTGTTCATTTTCTGAATCAGGAATCAATGGGCATTTTTAGGATTTTGCTCACATCAGCCCTATATACCCAGAGATTACTGGATCCACTAAATGGACAATGAAAACTGGTTGAGGCTGCTGCTGCTGAATGCTTCAACAGGAATCTGATACACAGACACAGATTTCATTGTTATAGTCAATGCAACTGAAGTCTTCCTTAAAACTGTGCTCCTGATAGGCTGAAGATCGAGTAATGGACTGTTAGTTCTTTAAGCCAAAAATGCATGGATCTGCTGTACAAAGGCTTCATTCTCTGCCTGTAGTTAGTAACTTGAGGGCCTTCTGTAGATTCTGCACAGCAGTGCTGACATCTTCATATTGCAAAGCACTGCCAGCATATTTGCAGTATTTCTGGGCTCTAGCAAAGTCCTCTGGTGTTAGACGGATATCCCCTAGAAGAAAAATTGAGTAATTAGGATATCTGAAAGAAGAAGTTAAGTAAATACTTACATTGAAGATTACAGAAAATATTTAATGTTACATAAAAACATAAAAGGTTTTTTTTTTCAACCCTAGGTGTATTTAAATAAGTTTTTTCATGCTTTTTACTTTTTTTCTTACTCATATAAGCCATACATATGCCAATACTAACAACATTTATGAAAAGATTTTTCTTCCAGACGTTAATAAATTAGAAGCCTTTGTATTTTGGTAAATTGCAAAAAAATTATATTCTATGTAAAAAAGGACAGAAGCTTTTGTGTTTACACTAGAATTGCTGAGCCTCTCTTTCATGGAACAATACACACAGACTAAACCATTCAAACTTCATTTGAGCTAGAATATAAATATAATTCTCAATGAAAAAATAAATAACATTATTTTTTAAAAATTACATGTCATTTAACTTTTATTTAAGCATGCAAATATTCTGCCTTTTTGTGCCATCCATATAAAGATCTCTACACTTCAAATAAGATTATCATTACAAAATTAAACCTGTGAACAACCTTCATAAATTATGTTCATAATTTATTCTTAGCAAGTTTTCCAGTTCACATATGATTAATATGGGTAGAGGTCAACTAAATAATCTGGGTAAAATAAAAAACACCAAAAACATTTTATTTAATCTAAAATTTGAATATACTTGAATATATATTTCTAAAGATGAAATGAAAAACTGACCTTTGTCTTGACTTTTGAAATACCATTTTATTTAGAATTATTTATGGGGATATTAAGAACTGATGAGAAGGCTGGAGCACAGAATATAACAAATAATACATTCAAATTGTTTATAAATGAACAGATAACATATTTCAATTCTGTTTATAAGCATGTACTTATATAAGTAGACTATATTTTGTTTAGTTGCTTTTAATTTTGCTATATATATGAATGTAGGTGTTTGTGTTATATATATGGCATATGTTATATATATGTTATATATATGGCATAATAGAAACTGACATTACCTAGGTAAGGACTTCAAAGTAGGCAGTGATTCCAGATATCCAGATACTAAGTTGTGATCCAAATTATTATTTTCTAAAATTTTTGAGAGTTCTCAAACAATGTATTCTAGTTTCTAGGCCAATGCCAGGCACCCATAAGCACTTATTAACTTTAAAGAATGAATGTAAAAATGCTGTCTGTACATTATTTCCTACATTTTACAATAAAGTTCACATAGAATTAAACATTAATGAAATTCCAGATTTTAAGATAATACACATAGATGTACACCTTAATTAGCCCAGTGTGTTATGTATAAGTCTTCAAATATTTGTTGAATATTAAAGATCACAATGGTTAGTCTTTACTGTTGTGATTATACATTCTAATTTAAACAGAACTTGTTTCAATTTTCTTGAATTTCAGCCTTGCTTAAAAAGCAAGAAATACAAGTCAATAAACTAGTAAAATGCAACTATATATATAAAATTTTTTTCCTACAAATCTTTTAGTATTTTAGTGACTTGGCATTTGTTACCCATTAAACTTCAAATACAATTATCCTGCAGTTCTGCTGACAATTTAGTCAGGACATTTTAGGTTGTATTTTTTTTTCTTGAAAATACCTACTAGATTCTTGAGTGGTTTTTCCAAATATATTAAAAGGCTCTAGTCATCTAGAGCTCTACATCCTATCTAGGGGAGGGAGACACCTTTGAAAATTGAGTTTACCCCACTACTCATTTTGTGCTTTAATAGCCTGTCTTCTTCTCTCAGGGCAATCTTTAAATATGTAGGGTAACCATCCAGAATTTATCGGGCTTGCCGGAAGAAAGCCCCAATGCTCACAACTAATCTTATTTTTACAGCATTAGCCTTAGCACTGTTTTGCTGATTTATCACTTATTTATTAATGAGATGTATATAGTGGAAGAACTCTGTTACTATTTTAGTTTTTGTAAACTAAACTTATCCATCAATGATAAAACTGTTTTAAACAAAAATATTGACTTTTTTTTCATGAAATAACAATTTAAATATTCAGAAAATGTGAATGAAAATATTTCAACAGAAAAATATTACAAATATGTAATATATATAGCTTATAAACATGTATGAAATAATATAACTATCATATAAAATATTACTAAATAATAACCAACTTACAGATTCAGATACAAAATGTAACTTATAGATTTAAATAGAGATGCTAGGTTTATTTATTTTTTTTTTTATTATTATTTTTTTTTAATGGTGGACCTTTTCTAATGTTCTTTTTTTTTTTTTTTTTTTAAATTTTTATTTATTTATGATAGTCACAGAGAGAGAGAGAGAGAGGCAGAGACACAGGCAGAGGGAGAAGCAGGCTCCATGAACCGGGAGCCTGACGTGGGATTCGATCCCGGGTCTCCAGGATCGCGCCCTGGGCCAAAGGCAGGCGCCAAATCACTGCGCCACCCAGGGATCCCGAGATGCTAGGTTTATTAATTAAAAATAAGAAGAATTAAAAAACCCATGTCAAATAGTACTTTTGATATTTTGTAACATTTCAGGCTTTCCTTAACAAATACCACCTAAGAGTCATAAATAATAAAATGTGATTAAAATTTTAAATTAAATAAAAAGAAAATCTGCATCCAATTATGATTCTTTCAGCTTAGCATTTGTTTTAATTAAACCAGATAAGTGGAAAATATATGAGAACAATTGTTCAATTTCATATCTGATGTTATATACGAAATAGCAAATACTACTTAATGCACACAAATAAACGCTGTTTTTTCTATTACTAAAACTTATTAGAGGTCACAATCAGACCACAGAGAGAGCACATAGTGGAACTAAAAGGTGTTTAAAGGATTAAAGAGGCTATCTAATAGAATATCTCTTTTCTGAATTCTATGCTAAATATGTTGCCAACAGCTTCAGAGACCATCGTCATCACAAGGCTGCTCTTCTTCACAGGGCAGTACAAGAAAGCAGAAGACAGCCGAAGCTATTAGGCAAGTTCCCTATTACAGCAGAAAGAGCCTGGCTCAGCACCGGACCAAAGATAACATTTCTAAGGTTGATTTATCTAATGTCATGATAGACAATAGAATACTTAATTGTAAACATTTCCAAAATAGATCTTTAGACGCTCTTCCCTATTTACCCAGGTAATTTAAAAAATTCATGCCAGAGGCCTTGGACAATCTGATATGTAGTAAATATTGGGGGTAAAGCTCAGTACTAAACCCTTATATCCAGGCATTGCTAAGATATGTTCCTTAGAAATGGAAATTAGAATTAGAGGTAGATTTTGATTAGGTTAGGCATTGTGCTACATACTTTTCAGACATTCCATTTAATTCTCAAAAAAATTCATGAGGTAAGTGGTTATTCACATTCTAACACAGATACACAAGTTCAAAAAGGAAGTGTTCTACTTCAAATACTTACCATCTTTCCAATTCCATTCTCTCTACAGCCAGCCACAAATTCACTACAGGAATGTTTAATATATTAATACTCACACACATATACTATGTGTATAAGAGGTGATAAGTACTAAGCACTAAAGAGAAAAATATAGCAGGCAAGGGACTATTAGAGGTGGTAGTAAAGACAGTGATGGCTATGATACTACTAGTTTTAGTCTGGGTATTCCGTAGAATTTTTCTATGTACTTAAGCACATAGGTACATGCAGGAAGATATAGTTTTATTTCAATTTTTATTTTCCTAAGCAGGGTCATACTATACACAGTGTTCTGCAACCTGCTTTTTAAACTTTGTATGTTTTTTAAACTCAGTATGTTTAGGAGACCTTTACACGCCACAGTTACCGTATTTTGTTTTTAATATCTGCTCAGTATTCCAATGACGAATGGACCATAATTTCCCATTAATAAGTACTTAAAAGATTATTTTCTACTATTACTATGATGTTGAAATAAAATATCCTTGCAAATTTTGTGCCCATGTCTGAGTATTTCTTTAAGTATTCCTAAAAGTGAATTATAACAAGTTCAAAAAAATTACATCTGCAATTCTGATAGTGACATAATGCTGCTGAAAAAAACTTTGCTGATGTACATTTCCTATCAGGAGCATGCAAGAGTCATTCTCTAGGTCTTCAATGATACTGTAGATTACCAGTCCTTTAAAGTATTTTTTTAACTACATAAACCGAACTAATTCTAATTCTCAATTTCCCTGATTATTAATATGGTTGGGAAAGCTTTTATGTGTTCATTGCATATCTGCATTAACGTATCATATTCTCTACCTGTATTTTCTACTGAATTCAGTTTCAGTTAGTCATTCAGAAGAGTTCTTTATATAAGCTGTGGACATTACTCTTTATTTTTATTTATTTATTTATTTTTAAATTTTTATTTATTTATGATAGTCAGAGAGAGAGAGAGAGAGAGAGAGAGAGAGAGAGAGAGAGAGGCAGAGACACAGGCAGAGGGAGAAGCAGGCTCCATGCACCGGGAGCCTGATGTGGGATTCGATCCCGGGTCTCCAGGATTGCGCCCTGGGCCAAAGGCAGGCGCCAAACCGCTGCGCCACCCAGGGATCCCTACTCTTTATTTTTAAATTTCAATTTCTTCCTGGTGTATTAGTAGCATTCTAAAAATGTAGTGGGGAAGAGGGAGTCTTTTGTGGTATGAATTTATTATTTTTCATTATTCAAACCTGTTATGGTGAGTATTGAGAGATAATATCTAATATATATTTTTTCCTCATAGCCAATTGTTCTTTTCTTTTTAAGACCTTATTTACTTGAGAAAGAGACAGAGAGAGAAAGTGAGGGGAAGGTCAGAGGAAGAGGGAAAAGCAGACTCCTGCTGAATGGAAGCCTGACATGGGGCTCTATCCTAGGACTCCAAGATCATGACCCTAAACAAAGTCAAACACTTAACTAACTGAGCCACCCAGGAGCCCCCTGATAACCAATTGTTCTAACATCACTTTTGTTTTTTTTTTTTTTAAACAACTTTATTTTTTTTTATTTATGATAGGCACACAGTGAGAGAGAGAGGCAGAGACATAGGCAGAGGGAGAAGCAGGCTCCATGCACTGGGAGCCAGACGTGGGATTCGATCCCAGGTCTCCAGGATCGCGCCCTGGGCCACAGGCAGGCGCTAAACCGCTGCGCCACCCAGGGATCCCCCTAACATCACTTTTGAATGTATATTCTTGCACACTAATCCAATGCTGCTTTCATCATTAATTTAATTCCTGTAACATGTAGCTTGATTTCCAGATTCTCTACTTTATTTCAATGATTTATTTCAGATATTTTCACATCAGATTTTAGGAGGAGCTTTTAAAATTGGGAAGGACTATAGAAGGAAGTCTGGAAACCAAGTTTAAGAGGAATATAGTATTCATTGGGCAGGTTATCTGTCTACTAGCATATAAATATTTTCCACTGTACTGTGGGGTAATTTTCCAGTTTATTATAGGTTCCTTTTTATTTTTGTTTTCAATTATGGTCAGTTCCGTTTTTTTTTGGATAATCTAATAATTTAGTGTAAATAAGGAAGATTATAATCATAACACATGATAATTTTGAACTAAATTAAATCTAATATCAGCTTTCCTGATAGTTTTAGCTTTATGTTTGTGCCACTATATCCAGCAGTATACAAAAAAAGGAACTGTAAAAAACCAAAAAGGGAATGCCTTCAAATTTAGATATTTTTGATAATATGAGACAATCTTGGTTCACTGGAGAATCTAGTGAACACAGACATTCAAAGAAATGTGTAAACATTCTAATATATAACATTTTCTTAAGGTAAAATTACAAAACAACACCCGAGGACAGGAAATACACTATATCTCAAAAAAAAAAAAAAAAAAAAAAAAAAAAGCCAGCTGACTTACCCTGAGAAACTGTACTGAAAAGTGTGGCATCAATCGCCGGAATAGTTTGTGGAGTAGGCTGGATAGTATTACTTGCTACACCTGCATCAGAAAACCACAAGTGGGTATAAAAGTTAAAATTCTTAATTATATACTAGGAATACATTTATTTATTTTTTCTAAAAAGCAAATATTTATTTTTTAATTTTTTTAATAATAAATTTATTTTTTATTGGTGTCAATTTGCCATCATACAGAATAACACCCAGTGCTCATCCCATCAAGTTCCCCCTTCAGTGCCCGTCACCCATTCACCCCCACCCCCCGCCCTCCTCCCGTTCCACCACCCCTAGTTCATTTCCCAGAGTTAGGAGTCTTCATGTTCTGTCTCCCTTTCTGATATTTCTAGGAATACATTTAAAAAGAATCATGAAAGAATTTCATTTCTTAATTGCTTTTTTGAAATTTTAAAGAATTGTAATTTGACATAGTTATTTGATGTCAGAGGCTGGTATGGAAAATATGAAGGAAAATATATTTTGAGTGTTACACACACATGTCTAATGGAGATGGTAGTACACCTGCATCCTATACTATTTCGTGCATTTTTCACTTAATTTTTTTTAAGATTTTATTTATGTGATAGCATGAGCGGCGGGGTGGAGAGGTGGGGGTGGGGAAAGAAGGAGTGGAGAGGGGCAGAGAGGGAGAAGCCAGACACCCTGCCAAGCAGAGAGCCCAATGCAGGAGCCAAAGGCAGACGCTTAACCAACTGAGCCACCGAGGTACCCCTCACTTAATATGTTTTAGCAATAGTTCTAGGTTGATTTATATATATATATAAACCTACACTGTTATTTTACATTGCTACATAGTGTTCCATTCTGTGTATTAATCACAATTTATAGAGCAGTCCCTACTGATGGGCATTTAGGTTGTTTCCAATCTTTTGCTACTATAGATAATACTACAGTGAATAATCTTACATATTTTGTACATAAACACACATATGTATGAATTTATTTATAGGAAAAATTTAAAGAAGTGTAACTAAAAGTCAGGTGACATACCAATTTTAAATTGACCACTTCGATAAGTATATTTTGCTTGATTTTGATAAGTGTTAACCAAATATATTGAAGTATCAACATCCAACATAACTGTCCCCACAAAAATTGCTAACTTTTAAAGACACATAATTTGATTAAAAAAAAAAAAAGGAATGCAAATTTGAGAGGGATTTTCAGAGACTACCTAGTCAAGTCTAGTGCTTTGAAGCAGCTGTACCTAAAGCACAGGTAGGTGATTATGTAGTTTTCACATAATATCAAGAAAAAAGGTAAGTCTATGTATACCTGCTCATGGATCAATCTAGGTATCAATGCCATTCCTACTAAGTAATTTGTGTTTTTGCCTAAATTGAAATTCTCCAAATTCCTTTCTCTATGGAGAAGGAATACTTTTACTGATCAGCATTTTGTATTAACTTTTAAATGCAAGATGTACATCTTCATACAATTTGTACATCCTCATATGATTAAGTAGGCAATATTAATTAATAAAACAAAACAATTTAATTTATAGGGAAGAAATTTAGTCATGTAGTAAAATTTTATTTGAGCAATATTAAAAAAAATAAGGTAGTCTGTATTGTATTAAGAACTTCTGGTCATAGTCATTCAACTAAGACTTGGACTGACAACACAGGCTGTTCAACATGCCTCAGGCAGCAGTAAGAAGATGCTGCTACCATTTGTCTTGACGCACATGAGCCAAGGCCTGTCCTTTGGACAGCCATCATGACATGTTCCCATGGGGGCCTAGTGTACATGCCCAACACAAGCTTATAAATACTTGTTAAATTAGTAAAAATAGCTTTTAATTTATGTTACTTATTTTTTGAGATGCTCAAATCTATTTTCCTTTCTTTCTGGATTTGGAAAGGTCTCATTTGTCAATTCACCAATAGACTGCAATCCTCAAGACTACAATGTCTTAGGAGTGATGTGACCATAAAAACATTCATGGGGGAAAGTAGAACTGTGTTGGAAATTTCTTCCTTTCTATTATTTATCAAAAAAGAAGTGTCAACAAGTAACTTGTGGTTTTTAAGTAAGTAGATGGTTACATATAGCCTATTAAATGGGATTAATACACATTCAAGAATTAGACATTACAAGATTTCTAATTAAGTACTGAATTGTTCTATTGTCTACCCAGTCTGAGGATTCCGAAAAGGGGGAAACGGGTATTAGTCAGAAAACCAGAGAAGATTACCCAAAATTATAAATAAACAGAACCCTTAAGGGAGTAGCCTTTGGTGAGGCAGAGAAAAAGAGAGAAAGACATGTTATCTAAAAGGAACACTAAGAAGCAAAGTTAAAAAAATAGGACTGGGTGAGTAAAATCTCAGTATAATCATGGAAAATAGCATTGATAGAAATGCTTAGGACAAAATGTTAACAACTTGGAAAGTATACAGGATAACTCAAATGCAGGACTTCTCATACGTAAAATAACAATAAAAGAGCTAAGTTTGTGAGATGAGCTGCATTTATAATCAAAAGGCAAGCATTAATTATAACATAACTCTAATATTTAATGTATTTAAATTACTGAGATCTTCTTCATCAGTATTTATAGGCTATATAAGCATATATTTCAAGAGAACGAAAAAGCTGTCCACTCTATCACATCCATCTGATAGTCCACAGTGGTTGCAGCACAAGAGGCAAACACTCTGCCTTGTTAAACAATTGTTCTAGCTGGCCTCCTTGCACCCCCTGTGCTTTTTTGTGGAAGAACTAAAAACCGTATATTAGTACATACTATTCTTTTCAGCTATCTTGAGGATTTCCCTTTGATAAAAGTGCATCCTGGATCTTTATATGAGGGAAAGTAAATCAATCTTAAAGTGAGTAAGAGGGGGAAACATCTGCTATATTTATAAACTAAAAATGTTATTTCATTTGCTATTCGCTATGAACTGATTTTTTTTTTTTTTTTTTACCATTTTAAATATAATAGAAAAAAAATCTGCCAGCTAGGAGGAGATTCCAATATCTCAAACCAATTTTAAGGGGCAAAATACTGTGAGAAAAGTAAATTTTGTTTTAATGGGGTTTTATTTCCTTGGAGGAAGAGACATAGAAAGGAGATGCCAAAAACATGAAATCAGAAAGACTTGAGTTCAAATTCTAGTTCTGTCACTAATAGATCTGTTTATACATTTGCATGGGAAAATTGCTTAATTTTTTTATAGTGTGTAAAGTAGTGACAGCAATATCTAATATAGTTAATATAGTTGCTGTAAGAATTAATTTATAAAACATCTATGATAATTATGTAAATGCTAAGTCTATAAGAGTGTATATAAAGTAACACAATAGGATCTCAACAAAGTTCCAATGTGCTCATTTGGAAGAACGAAAGGGGAAAAAAAAATAAGGCTCATGCCAGAGTTAGGTGGATCAAGATGAACTGCTCATGCCAGAAAACTTTCTAATAGAAGACTACCTCCTTAATATCTGTGTTTATGTCTGTCAAGGATATTCTAAGCAGAAGATACTGTTGTTTGAACATATGAAACTACTCATATTTTATCATTTATGTTATACAAAAATAGCAATTTCATATGGTTCAACCTAATATAGCCTTCCTAGTAGAAGTAAGCTTTCTCTCTTCTATATACACACTGTATGACTATATAAAATATATGTATATATGCCCATACCAGAACTCTGCCCTAAGATATGTTGTCTAACATGGTACCCTTTAGGCAACTTTTTTTAAGGTCAATATTCTACCCTCAAAGGTGACACTTCCCTTGATTCACAAAATGATTTTAAGTGTTCATTAGCTTGCTCTTAAATACCCTGTCTTTGGCACAGAGATAGGAAGGAAGAGTATAAAAAAAAGGAAAAGGAAGCTAATTTGCTGAACACTGATTTTGTGATTAGGCATAGTGATAGTGAATTTTCAAACTTTTTCTCCTTTGATAATTAAAATCACTATGAGAAGTATGATTGATTTCATTTTAGAAAGAGGCAAAACCTAGGCTGAGAGAAGGTGAATAACATCTGAGTTTGTGGTTTAGTAAGTAGTAGGAACTAATAACCAATACCATAGGACTTCAAAATGCATTTTATTCTCACTTCATCCTTTATAAAAATGGTACATCAGAGGCTGCTGGTTGGTGTTTAAATTCACTTAGAATAGTTACAGTATTTATCTAAGGCAAATACATCTAAGTACCTGGTGTTGCTTCTATTATTCTACACTGGAAATACGGAGTATTTCTAAAAGAAAATATCTCCAACAGTGTTCTGTGAAATTTTACTTACAAAACAAATTCAAATTGGTTTGTCTATTAAAATAATCATACAGACTATAAAGCAAAGTCAGAGTAAAATATACAGAATAATGACCACAGAGATCAGTGTTAAAAAGATCACATTCATCAATATTCTTCAAGACAAAAATAATAGCAGTATTGGTAGATAATATAAAGTTAAAAGTTTTAAAATAGGA
The DNA here is from genome assembly GCF_018345385.1 of Vulpes lagopus. Lineage (NCBI taxonomy): Eukaryota > Metazoa > Chordata > Mammalia > Carnivora > Canidae > Vulpes > Vulpes lagopus. Next base: position 91,004,809 of record NC_054825.1, on the reverse strand, counting down.
GGAAACAAACTAATAATAATTGGCGCTATAATGGTCAAATAGAAAACTTTTAAATGTTAATGCAATTCGTGCAAAATAACCTAAAATGGTTTGGGTAAACTGAGGCTGAAAAAAAGTCAGTGAAGTAATGGTGTGTTACTTAATAGAAACAGTAGAAATTAGGGTTCCAAGGATGACTTTCATCCTATGAATTTATTATTTTGAAAAATATTTTTTTTTTTTGGTCTTCATTGATCTTTATTAAATGAAGGACTCCAGGGCAAGCAGGAGGGAATCAAGAGCAACAACAGCAGGAGCAAATATAAAAGTATAAAATGTAAAGTGCAGCACTGGGGAATGTGTGCTTACAGAGCTCATGCTCACGGGAACCTTGGGGACACAAGGCTGAGGACTAGCCATAGCCTATCCTCTAATGGAACCTAGACCTGAGGGGCCTGTGCAGGGCTCTTTGCTGGGGGTGGAAGTGGCTTGAATGGGGCCCAACCTTGGGCCTGGAGATCAGCTGTGTGGGTACTTCTGCAAGCACAGTCTGTGCCAGTGTCTCCTGAGGGGCATTTTGGAAGCGGCGGTAGGGCACAAACTGCACTATGTCACGGGCAGCTGCCTCCCCAGAGCGTGTCCGCAGGGGTCCACTGTCAGCATCTAGTTGCTCCATGGCCTCGAAGTCAGCACCACCCACACCCACGATGATCACTGACATGGGCAGGTGGGAGGCACGCACACCTCTCAGTTTACTACCACAGATTACATTTATGCAAGGGAAATATTGTAAGAACAATTTTTGGAAAAACTTCAAGATGTAAGTTATGGCGTTAAATCCCCTTCCATTTGAAGGTAAGAGTGACACTTTGTCAACAATACAAGTAAATGGAAGAGTATCTGCCTGCAATTTTAAAAATTATCTTTCATTTACTGACACTGACTCATTACTGGAAGATTAGTGTTATTAGATCTTTTCCATGTAAACACAGACATAACAGTTCTGATTTATTCAAATACAGTAGCTATCATTTCCCCTTCTTTAGGCAACTGTTTATAATATGAAAAGAAATAACCCGCAGTTATTTTAGTTGTCTATGATTCCATTGCTACTGAGATTTTATGCCTCAATGCCCGCTCCCTTCATCAATAATATCTATGTTCAAGGCAGAGGTCAGGTCCTAAGGAAATAGGGCAAGAAAAGTTAAATCTTGCTAACACAGTGGGACACTGCCCAACACATCCTATAATAGACCCGCACACCTCAGTGCTAGTCTTGAACAACAATGAAGAGCAAAGAAAAGGGGAGGAAGGAGAGAGAATAGCATCACACATGAAAAGCACAGAAGCTATTCTTAGTAATACAAAGTTAATAGTAACATATGTAACATATTTTGTCCTTTCTCAAAACAACTAACAACCCTAAAATTTCAACAAAAAAGATTTAACATTTTTTTTGTGTGGGTTCAAATAGAATTTAAAGATCTTATGTTCATGCCTTATGACCATCACTTTATGCTTTATGACCATCACTATGAGGCATAAACACAATAAAAAGTCCAGTTCATATTTATGAAAGGGGATCAAAACTTGTTAAACTTAATTTCTTACCTGTGCTATGAGGCACTTCTGCTGGCGTATTTGCTGGAGCATGTGCACCGGGAGGAATCTGTATTCCAGTGAAGCTGCTCGATGGCATGCTGCTTGGGTCATAAGTTGAAGATGATGGCTGAGGTGGCTGGGTAGGCAGGGATGTTGCTCCAGCATCTTCATTTTCTTCAACATCTATTATATAATATATATGTAAAGTTAAACGAAGTTATTTGAAATAAAAATGCCAAACATTCTTATTTTGCTATACTGATATGAGGAACAGACCTTACAATGCAATTCTATTTAAAGCACCTTTGATAAGCAGGCCCTAGCTCTTAAAATAATAGTTTTGTTTTCTTTTCTTAAATCACTTAATTGCACCTGACAATATGATTGTCTTCTTTTAAGTTACTACAATTCTATAAAGTCTTTGCATATAGTACATTTTTCTTAAAAACAAATTTCTTTAAACTTTTAAACTTATGAAAAACAGTATTTTTGGTAAAACATGTCACATCTATGCTATCCCTAAGAACTTAATTTTTCTGACAGCTGCCTTTTAATCAGCATTTATTGTTCACACCAGCTATTAAATGATTACCTGTGTGTTTGTTGTTCAAAGTATTAGCTTAATCAACAAAAACAAAGGAATGAAATTTCACATTGAGCTACCTGCACAGAAAGGAGTAATGAGTTTGTTTTGATAAATTTTGAAATACAGACTTAAAATACAGTATATTAGCTAAATTTGAAAGCTACTCTGAGAAAACTAAATGTTGATAGTCTATTTAAAATGACAATTAGCCACTTTTGGGAATCTGCATAATTTAAAATGTAAGCAAATGCAACAGATTTCTGAAATTATCAAATTTTTAGATAATATTTTTGTCTGATCATAACCATATGACACATTCAATGAAGCCAATTTTATTTATTCATTCATTTATTCATTCATTCATTCCCTGAATCACCATTTTAATATCTCAGTATTGACAAGTAGGGATTTAAAACAGTAATAACCATTAATTCATTAGCTGATCCAATTCCAGATCCCCCTCTGCCCAGAGTATAGCAACAAGCAATTTACACACCACAACCCTTAAACATCAAATCCTTCCTTTTTTTAAAAAAAGATTTTATTTATTTATTCATGAGAGACACAGAGAGAGAGAGAGAGGCAGAAACACAGGAGGGAGAAGTAGGCTCCTCGCAGGGAGCCTGATGCGGAACTCAATCCTGGGACTCCAGGATCATGCCCTGGGCCAAAAGCAGATGTTAAACTGCTGAGCCACTCAGGGATCCCTCAAATCCTTCCTTATGAGAAAAAGTCATATTTATAAGTGGAAATGACAGGGTTTATTTTTTTTTCAACAAAGATAATTTTAAACAACCAAAAAAAAAAAAAACCTACCTAGTCTGAAACACACATTTTAGTAAGTAACCTTGTAGATTTATTTATATTTTACATACACTAAAGTAATTTTCCCTTATATTAGGGAATTATAACACTTACACATCTGGGGAAGGAGCCCTTCCCTCCACTGTTTAAAAGCACTAGATGGTGACTAAAAGCTGGTAGAAACTAGAGTGAAGATGGCCCTTTCGAGAAGATACCTCACCAAGTAAGGTTTGCTTTCATGAGGCTTTTCACCTGCAGTGCACTCAACAGTCTGTGCAAAAGAAAGAGTTGCAGAGAAGTGAGCCTTGAAACCTGTGTCTAAACTGCAACTAAACACTATGATCCTGAACTATGCATGCACACTCTGGAAGATTCTAAAGGGTCCTAGTGAAAGCAACAACCTTAAAGCTGAAAGAAAGGCAGTGTTTGAGTTCAGGTATGGTTATTAACTGCCTGCTAGAACAAGAAACAAGAACTTGCAGAAGAAGATAACAAAATGCAGAAGAGCTACATAACGTTATTAACACTAAAAATTATTAGAAATAGGGGAGGGGAGAAAATTGACCAGATTTAGGCGAACAAGAGAGTCTATAGAAGACCCCCGAGACCCAGATATCAAAATTAGCAAAAAAAAAAAAAAAAAAAAAAAAAAATTAGGTTGGTGCTATAAATATATTCAAAGCCATAGAGAAAAATGTAGCCATAATGTATGAATGAGGAAAAACCCACTAGAGAAAAAAAACTGTAAAAGGGGACAAAAACAAGACAGCCCCAGTGGCTTAGCGGTTTAGCACCACCTTCAGCCCAGGGAGTGATCCTGGAGACCCGGGATGGAGTCTCACGTCAGGCTCCCTAAAGGGAGCCTGCTTCTCCCTCTGCCTGTCTCTCTAAAAAAAAAAAAGGGGGGGGGGGGACAAAAACAGATGGGACTAATGGAAAAGAAACAATAATAGGCTTAAATTTAGCTAAAACAATGATTACATTAAGTGGACCGAAGACTATTTTGAAGACTGATGTTGACAGACTTAAAAAACAAACAAATAAAACCAAAACCAAAAAACACCTATATGCTTTAAGACTCAGGCATGTTTATACTAAAAGGATAAACAGAGATATACTGTGTAAATACCAAGCAGATGAAAGCTGAAGGGCTAAATCCAATAACGGACACAACAGACTTTGTTTCAAGGAATATTAGCAGAGATATAAGGAGAGATGTTTCAAAATGATAAAAAAAGGTCAAGTTATTAAAAAATTAAACAATTATAAAGGTGTATGTGCCTAATGTACATAAATAAACATAAATAACAAAGTTTCTAATGACACAAAAACTGAGAGACCCAGTAAAATCCCCACAGTTGGAGATTTTAATATGCTTCTATAATTCACATTATGCAACACCACAAGTAATAAATGCAGAATACATTCTTTTCAAATGTACATGGAACAATCACCAAGACAGATCATACTCTGAACCATGAAACAAATCTTAGTAAACTCTGAAATACTGAAATCTTGCAAAGTGTGTTCTCTGACCAAAAGAGAATTGAATTAGAAACTAATAGTAGTAAGATAGCTAGAGAAGTCCCAAGTATTTTTAAATTAAACAATACATTTCTAAATAATCCCTCAATAAAGAAATCACAAAGGAAATAAATATTTTGAATTGAATGATATAAACATTTGTGAATGCCATCAAATCAGTGCCTACAGGGGAGGAAACTGATGGCTTTAAGTGCTTACATTAATAAAAACCTAAAATAAAAAGTCTATTTCCCCTTAACAAGCTTAAAAAAAACTAAGAGAAAATTAAACTTCAAGTACAAAGAAAGAACTAATAAGGATAAGACCAAACATAATGGAAACAGAAAATAAAGAAGAAAAATCTTGTTAAAACAACAAAAAACCTGAAAAATAACCAGACAGATTAGAAAAAGAGAGAAATGGATATTACAAATATTAGTAAGAGGTGCTATCAATACACATTCTACAGATATTAAAGGGATAATGAAGATAATAAGGAAATATTGAGCCGATAAATTGAAAAACCTAAGGGAAATATAACTATTTTTCAATGTCTGTGGGATTAGTATCATTATGAAACAGATATAAGCTACCAAAAATTACCCCAAAAAGAAAGAACCTGAGTAGTTCTATGTCTATTCAAGAAATTTAATTCATAGCAAAAAAACTCCCTACAAAGAAAATGCCTGACATAGATAAATTGAGTGGCAAGTTCTATCAAATATTTAAGAGATAATATCAACCTTATGCAAACATGTAGAGAAAACAGAAATAACCACTGTATGTATTTAAAAAAATAGCCAGCTGGAATTAGGACTGATACTGCATTGAATTTATAGATCAATTTAGGGAGAATTTATACCTTAACAAAATTGAGTCTTTCATTACATGAATATATTTTTCCATTTATTAAGCTTCCATTAATCTTGATTACCAGTATTTTGTATTTTTCAGAGTAGAGATATTGTGCCTCTTTCATTAAATTTATTTTCAAGTATTTGGCTTATTTTCATTCCCTTGTTTACTTCTAATATATGAAATACAGTTGATTTTTGTATAATGATGTTGTATTGCACAACCTTGCTAAATTTACCTCTTCTGGTGGTTGCTTTATAGATTCCTTGGGAGTATAATCATGTTATCTGCAAAGAGAGACAGTTCTGCTCCCTTTCCAATCTTTATATCTTTTTTTTTTCTTGTCTGTTGCATCAGCACTGATATTTATGTCCATCATTTTGTTTTGGTTTTGGCCCTGTCTCATACTAAGGAATTGTTTGTTTGGGTTTTTTTTTTTCCTAGGGAGCTGGATTCTTTTGTCATAAATGAATATTAAATCTTATCAGGTGATTTATATATATATATTGAAGTTATCATATAGTTTTTCTCCTTTATTCTATCAATATGAGTCACATTGATTTTCATATGTTAAATCAACTCTGCACTCCTTGGTAAACCTTATTTGGTCATGATGTATTAAGTGTCCTTATATATGGCTAGATTTTATTTGGATACTAAGGATCTTTGTGTCTCTGTTCAGGTTTATGAGGTTTTGCCATAAGAGTTACACTGACCTCATAAGTTGACAGTGGTTATACAGAGACATAGGCAGAGAGAGAAGCAGGCTCCATGCAGGGAGTCCAATGTGGGACTTGATGCTGGGATTCCAGGATCATGCCCTGGGCCAGGGGCAGGCACTCAACCATTGAGCCACCCAGGCGTCCCAGCAAACAGTAAGCTTAAACTGGTATCAGTAGATGCTAAAGACAGTGGAGTAATGTTTCATTCAAAATAGGATATTTACATGGTCTCAAAGGGACCTATTCCACAATAACTTATTAATAACACAAACAGCTTATTAATAACAAAGGGATATTGTTTTAAACGGTAATAAGCCAGAGGATACCACATTATCTGAGTGATATTAACTAATATCACCAATATTTCATCCATATTATATACTCCCATCGCGTGAGATAGGGGACACAATCTCATTCTGGGATACTTCTGTTAAACATGTATAACTGTAATCTAATTATAAGGCAACATTAGACAAACCCAAGTTGAGGCACAGTCTATAACTAACTAGCCTATACTCTTCAAAAAACATTGGGCCAAGAAACACCTAGAAAGGTTGAAGAACCATTCCAGGTTAAAGGAACTAAGGAGACATGAAAGTTAGATGTAGGGGTTGATCTTGGACAAGGGACAAAAATCAACAAAGAAGATTATTGAATCAATTTATATTTGAATGAAGTACTTAGAAATAAAAGAGCATATTTCCAATTCATTTTCAAATACTTCAAAAAATGTATCTATGCAAAATTATATCCTTTCATAGAACCATAAACCAATTCTGAGGAAATACTGTTAAAAGTTATGACATTAACACTAGATTGGGGCACTTTAAGATTACATTTTAGATGAATAATGTATGGACTTATTTTACATATCCTATGTTCTCCAACTGCAGGTCTTAATTAGCAGCAAATATTTAATGAGAATAAAAAATGTTGAAGTTAACTGTATCTTACAGTTTCCCAAAAGAGCGAAATTTTAATCAGTAAAATATGAGATAAGAAATTACTTCTTTAGTTTTTATTGAATATAGGTTAATAACAACTACTTAAAAATAATGCCATTTTCAGATACTGAATTGAGACTGACATGTGAACCCAGAGTTTGAATGTTAGAATTCCCTTCATTTGAGCCTTATTTTTTTCTTAGAACACTTCTTTTGTACTACTCATAATGGCTTCCTTATGTATTTTTTGACAATATGACTTAATTTCACAGAGCAGTATTTTCAGGAATAAGTGTATTTCTCTTTTTTCTTACTGTAAATTAACTAAGGTGTGATAACTATTATTTTTTAATGGAAATTCAATTCCAGAGTAACAGAAAATTAGAGTTTTGTTAAACATAATACCTTTTATACCTTGAGTTAATTTAAGAACACAAAAGAATATAATGGTATTCTGAGAAAAAAAATTAAGGTTTGAAAGACGACTTTCCTCTTATATATTCAGATTTAAGGACATCCTCTTAGACCATAACCACTTGATTAAGTTACCAGGTAATATTTTAAGTTATTTTGGGATCCCTGGGTGGCGCAGCGGTTTAGCGCCTGCCTTTGGCCCAGGGCGCGATCCTGGAGACCCAGGATCGAATCTCACGTCAGGCTCCTGGTGCATGGAGCCTGCTTCTCCCTCTGCCTATGTCTCTGCATCTCTCTCTCTCTGTGTGTGACTATCATAAATAAATAAAAAAATTAAAAAAAATATTTTAAGTTATTTTGAAAAAGCATACAATGAAAACATTCTCTTTTATTTTTAAAGGGATTATTGGTATTCTGTAACTCCAATTTTTTACTACCTAGAAGCTCTATAAAAACTGAATAAGGAACAGAAATTATAAGCTCCACTTAAGCAAGTATTTGGAAAACAAAACAAAAATTTTATCTTTATATATACATATATATATAATCATCTATTAAGTTAGTATTATAAAGAGCCTGAAATAACCATGTTACAACAAATCATAATAATAAAAATGTAGTACTTTCAAAGGCAAAAGTTAAAAATGTTGATATTAAAGAAGTCACTGATACTGAATGTCTAAAAAAAAAAAACCCCACTGATTAATTAGGTACTTCAATGTCCCTAAAATGACACATCTGAAATGCTACTGAAATGTAAAATAGGTTTAAAACAAAAAAGGTATTTCCATCGCATATTTAAAAATATACATAACCATATATAAGAAGTATCTTCCAAGTCAGATGTTTAAAGGTAATGACAGACCTAACATTATTATATTTATTACAAAGATGTAAAAGCCACCTTAAATATAATCAGATAATAGAAGTGGTTCAGCTTCAGTTTCCAATGTAATGTAATTCCTAAATGTGAAAAAAGGTTTCATCTTTGGCTGTAGTTTTGTTTTTTGTCCTTTTTTTTTTTTTAAGATTTTATTTATTTATTTATGAGAGACACAGAGAGAGAGGCAGAGACACAGGCACAGGCAGAGAGAGAAGCAGGCTCCATGCTGGGAGCCCAATATGGGACACAATCCGGGGACTCCAGGATCACGCCTTGAGCTGAAGGCAGGCGCTTAATCGCTGAGCCACCCAGGCGATCCTGGCTGTAGTCCTTAAGCTATCCATCTTCCCTGGTTGAAGAAACATTTTACTTTGGCTTCATCTCTTGCTTTTAGGCTGACAACTCCCAAGTTCTACTTTTAGCCCAGAATTTTCTCCTGTCATCTTTGGAAGGAGACCTTGCCAGTTGGGAGTTCTACAAGTAGTAATCACAGGAGCATCTCAGTATCTTCTCCTAATTTTTCCCACCAAACTTGCTCATCTTATATTAGTCATTTCTTTGAAAGGCTGGAAATTTAGGGACCATCTTCCATTTCCTCCCTTATTAAAGTGTCCTGTGTTCTACTGATTACACTTCCTTTTCTTTATCCCATGGCCAGTGTCTCACCCAGGCTTTTGTTATTTATAATTTGGGTCATAAGGACGCCTGAGTAGCTTAGCAGTTGAGTGTCTGCCTGCCCGGAGTCCGGGGATTGAGTCCCACATCAGGCTCTTCGTATGGAGCCTGCTTCTCCCTCTGCATGTGTCTCTGCCTCTCTCTCTCACTCTCTCAATCTCTCTTTGTCATGAATAAATAAATAAAATCTTTAAAAAAAAATTGAGGTCACTAGTAGCCCCTGAATTCATCTCACAATCTACAGAATTATCTTTCTCCAATTCATTCTCAAAGATTCACTCTCCCCACACACTGACCTTCCAGTCTTAACCAGTCCTAAATCTGCCTCCTTGCTGCTTTTGAAGATGTGTTTTGCTTTGAAATTGTAGCATCCTTTCTTTTCGTTTACCTGACTGAACTCAACTTATCTTTTGAGGCTCAGCTCAGGAACAATCTCTTACTACCATGTATTATAACTGCTTATTAAACCTATTGCTCCCCAGGAGAATATAAGTTCTTGTAAGTAAAGGATTGTGTCTTTTATTCATTCCCGGTACCCAGCTAACGCTGACAAATGATATTAAAAAAAAGTTTCTTTAAAAATGAATAAAAGAGAATTACATTTTAAAAATCCAAGAAAAAAGGTATGTCCTGGGAAGTGGGAGTTCATTCCAAATTTAGGGCTCTACCATCATGTGTACAGCACAGAACTGTTCCTCATAACATTGATTCTCTGTTCTCAAGAGAATGTGAAATTATAATAGTTATGTTGACTAGCCGAGAAATTTTCTTATAAGATTCAATGGGGTAGAAAATCTGTATTAAGTCTTATAATCAAATGATGAACTTGTTTTTTTTTTTTTTTTTTAAAATTTTTTTTTTTTTTTTATTTATGATAGTCACAGAGAGAGAGAGAGGCAGAGACACAGGCGGAGGGAGAAGCAGGCTCCATGCACCGGGAGCCTGATGTGGGATTCGATCCCAGGTCTCCAGGATCGTGCCCTGGGCCAAAGGCAGGCGCCAAACCGCTGCGCCACCCAGGGATCCCCAAATGATGAACTTGTTAAAGGAAAAAAATGAATCTGTTTAAATGCAGAACAAGAGCACAGACTTTAGAACTAGAAATATATGGGTTCAAATCTTGAGTTTCATTAACTAGTTATCAGAGCTTGAATAGGGATGCCCAGCTATCTTCAGAAGTTATGAGAACTAAATTAGGTAATATATATGTAAAATATTTAGTATAATGCATAATACCAAGTACAATGCATAATACCAAGTGCTCCATAAATTATAAATATTAACATGAATTATTTATTAAGTGCTATATGTTTTATTATAAGATTTTATATTCATACATAAAATAGCTCTGCAGAAATTCAGATGAAAGAGAAAACATCACAGATAGGCAGCATTCAGATAGGTAGAAAAAATGAACAATTTAGGAAGGGGAGATGGTTTTATAATTAAAGAAAGAGACAAAGGCACTTTCTGGCTCTTAACATCTATGACTATAATAAAGGGAATATATATATAGGTACTATGAAATGAACTGTGTCCCTCTAAAATTCATATGGTCAAGACCTAATCATCAATGTGACTGTATCTGGAGATAGGATCTTCAGAAGGTAACTAAGGTTAAATGAGTCATAAGAGTGGAGTCCTATTCTAATAAAAAATGTAGCCTTATAAGGAGGAGGAAAGATCTGTCTCTCTCTCCATTATATGAGAACAAAGAGAAAGCTGATGTCTAAAAGCCAAAAGTGGGCACTCACCAGCACTGAACAGATCTTGGACTTTTTGCCCTCTAGATCCCTGAGAAAATAAATGCTACCCCAGTCTATGGTGTGTTGTTGTGGCAGCCTTACCCACATAACACAGTATGAGACAGAAACAAAATAAAACTGGTGAGTAGGTTGATGGCACACTGTGGTGACACTTGCTTGGTAGCCTGACGACCCTGGATATTTTTTGTGGACACTTGTTAACAGTACAGACATAAAACATTCCTGATTATGGTCAGTATTAAAGTAGGAAAGGAGTATGTAGAAAATACATGCATTGGTTATTAAACAAACACCCCAAACACACACAGGACTCAAGAGTAGGAGAGCCAGGACTCAAGTTCTAGTTCTCCTTTGTGGTTCTATATCCTTAGGCAATCACTAAGCCACATGGAACCTCAACTTCCTCCTTTGTTCAACTGTAATGACATAACCTATTCCCAAGGGATTTCAAGGATCTGAGATATGTGAAAATGATTTGTTACTTTAAGGTGCTTTATGAATGCAAGGTATTTATTACAGAAAATGACTGTAAGAAGAATTCCATGTGAAAAAGACTTAAAACATTAGATAAGGACATATCATGAAGTATGTTTCAGCAATAGATAGCAAAAGGTTAACCTAAAATGCTGTATAAAAGCTTGCAACTTTAGAGGCTAAACTGCAAAATAATTTACACAGAGTATTCATATATAAAACTGCATTGTACCCTTTTCACCAAATGGCACTGTAACATTCTAAATAGTTCTCTGAATAATAAATAAATAGAACAAAAAGGTTCTCTTGTCTTCCCCACTTGTTCTCTCCTCCCATCCCCTTTGGTCTTTTAAAGGCAGGTTTACTGAGGTATAATTTACATACAGTAAATTTCATACTTCTTGGGTATACAGTTTTGACATAAAACTTATATAATGTATAACCACTACTTCTGGCCATCCCCAAACCTTTCCCATGTTCCTTTATAGGAAATCCCTTCCTTACCCCCCAGGTTTCTGTCCCTAGAGCTATGCCTTCTCTAGAAAATTATATAAATACAATAATATAGTATATGTAGCCTTCTGTGCCTGGCTTTTTCAGTTAGCATAATGCTTTTGAAATCGGTCCCTACCATATTGCTGCAAATATCAACAGCTGAGGGCATGTGAATTATTTCTAGTTTTTGCCAATTACAAGAAAAGCTGATATAACAGCTATGTACAGGCCTTTGTTAGGACATATGCTTGCATTTCTCTGGGGGTAAAAAAATACCTAGAAGTGGGGCTGCTAGATATTATGTCAAGTGTATTTTTAATTTTACGTAAAACTGCCAAACTGTTTTCCTTTTCTTTTCCCATGAGTAATGTATGAGAGTTCTGGCTACCTGGCATTCTCATCAGCACTTGAGAGTATTAGCTTATTCAATTTTAGCCCTAGATTCTAGTGGTATGATGCATCTTGCTATAATCTTAATTTATTTTTCCCTAATGACTAACAATTTCAGCATCTTTTCATGTGCTTCTTTGCTACCCATTCATTCTTAACTGATATATGGCAACACTCAACTGTTACATTTTGTTGTGGACACTTGAACAACGCATACATATAAATATACCACTATGCAATATAGTTGGCATTTGGAAAATAGGACAGCAGATATATGCAGAAATCACCAAAATGGCCTAAACAACTAAAATATTTATTTCATCAGCACATTCATTCACTGGGCATTGAGAAAATTTAAAAAAAAAAATCTAAGAAGATTAATTCCCATAGAAGAGTAGTGCCAACAAGTCATCTCCAGTACCAGGGCTGGTGGGCTTTCACGAAAAAAAATCTAGAAAGCATTTAAAAGAAAAGAAAATTATAGGGCAAATCAAAATGTCCCAAAGCATAAAAAAGAACCCACTTCAGATTATACTTATGAAGGAGAACATTGACATCAAAAAATAAAACTGTAGACCAGTCTTACTTATGAATGTCAAAATACTAAATGATATAGTAGTAGTGAACTGAATCCAGCAATATAACAATAAAAAAAAAAAAAAAACAGAGCCAAGTGAGGATTACACAACGTAAAGCTGGTTCAATTTTAGGCAATCTTTTAATAGAATTCACTATAATAACAGATCTAAAGAGATGGATTAGACTGGAGTCCAGCCAATAGGTTGGCTGCCTGTTTTTGTAAGTAAAGTTTTATTGGAACAGAGACATCTCATTTGATTACATATTGCCCATGGCTACTTTTGCACTACAAAAGCAGCTGAGAAGTTGCAACAAAGACCTTTTGGTCTAGAAACCTAAAATACTATCTGACCATCTGAACAAAAACTCATGCATTTAGTGATCATTTTCACAGATGCCTAAAAGTTGTATAACAAAATGCAAGGATCACCTAGAATTTTAACTTAAAATACAGTGGTTATTCTCCTAACAGTCAGTTTCCTATTTGTCTAATCAATAAAACAAGTGAAAAATATTTTTCATTTTCTTTTCAATTACATATTAACTGAAAAGTGAAGTGAAATGATGAGACACTTTTTTTCATGATATAATTTTATAAACTAATTAATGGTGAAACTTTCATGCATTTATTAAGTCAAAACAAAACTGAGGTGCAGAAGTATGCATATTACCAATTGTATAAAAAAAGGTAGGATGTGTATTCCTATTTATTTGTAAATTCAAAAAAAATCTGTAAAGGGACAGGAAATGCTATAGAAATAGTATTTACTTATTTGGGTTTTGGTAGAATCTGGGCAAATCAGGGATGTGGTGGAAATGAGAAATTCATTTCATATTTTTTATATTCTCTATAAATTTTGAACCATGTGAATGGACTACCTACCCCTCTGACAAAAAAGAAATCCACCTCAAATAGGTATGTAAAAATAATAGTATTCTATTATTTTGGAAATATTTTATAAATTATAAATGGATTACCTGTTCCATATAAGAATTAAATCTGATTACAGGTAGAAGATGGCCATGCCATCTTGTTGACAAAGAGCAATTTGGCCTTAATCTCTTACTGTCCCTGAATTTATTTTACACTTAATTTTCATGGATTTTGTACCTGATGGGACAAATGAAAATATATAGTTTCTTCCAAAAACTTCAGATGATATTCTAAACAATTATGTTTCTACTAAATCATTTTACTTAAATACATACCATTATCTTCTTCAATTCCAACAGGCCCTGCTTGAGGAGTCTCTCCATTCTTTAAGCAATTATGGATATATGTTGCCTTCCACCTTGCATATTTTCTGTGTTTCACATTCTAGAAAGAATATTTTCTTATCAATATTACACTGTGGTATAGAAATAAAATAAAATATACACTTATGATAACCTACATGATATTTCTGAGATAAAACCCATTTCTGCATGTTATATCTCTGAAAGAAATCTGGCAACCCCCCACACTACCACTGGGTTCTACTAACTGTCCTCAAAACATATGCCTAGTTTTCTCTTAGAATTTTCTATCTCAGAAAAGGTCTGAATGGAAATATGGGAGTGTCCTTCCAGCAAAACTTGTAATTCTTATGCATAGGGGAGAACTAGACTAAATGGAATTCTAAAATTAAATATAAAAGATAGTAAGAGTAGATTGAGCTATTTCCAACAAAGAAGAAAAAAACTGATCTGTACACATTTATGAAAACACGTTTGTGAAAACAAAAGGAAAACTAAGGTAATGTAGTGGTTAAAACAAACAAACAAACACTAGACAGCTAACTAGGCAAGCCCATAGCATGCTATTTAGCAGCTCTGAATGTCAGTTACCCCAATTCCAAAAAGGGGAAAATAATACCTCATGAGGTTGTTTTAGGAAATGAAAATACCAGTAAAGAATCTGCTAGAGTTGCCTCTTCTTTCCTGCCTTAAACTTTATGCTGTACACTATAAAATTAAGACAACGATTTTCTTTAAATATAAAAGTAAAATAGGTTAGAATTTTGGATAGATTAGTAATTTTTAGTGTATATTTCAATTGACCTTTATGACACTCACAGACCAGTGGTACTGGTATCTACTGGCAGCTTGTAGAAATGCATAATCTTTAAACACATCCCAGACCTCATGTATCAGAGAATCTGCACTGTAACAAGATCCCCAGGTGATCTGCATGCACATTAGAGTTTGAAATAACACACTTTTCACTATGTTGAAAACAACTGTAATGTACCTTTGCAAGGACCAACTGACAAATACAGTATACAGCAGATACTTAGTGGAGTATTTTACACAAAATTATCTATATACTACTACAAATAAGTATATAGGAACCTAAAAGAAGTAACCCCCAAAGTACCTACTTTGTATCATATTTAATTTCCCTTTTCATATCAAACAAGCTCTTCTGTATTCCACTAAAAACAACTTTTCTACATTGATTTCCATTTTCTTCCCGGTATGATTTTAATTTATTCTACTACACAAAAATGCTTTTCAAAAAAAGCATCCACATTTAATGTTTTCACTTCTTCACCAGTTAATTCACTCTAGAGAGAAAAAAGTTTCTTTCTTTTCTGTTTGGTTATTTTCATCACATAAAAGGTCAGAGAATATGAATATGCCATGCCTTTTAGTGGCAGTGAGCCCAAATGTGCCAGCCCACAGTTCACTCAGGAAGGAATGCACTCACTGTCACCAACAGCTCTCTCCACGCTGGTAAATCCAACAGACACTTGGAGGCATCATCTTACCCAAACGTCTCAGCAGCATACAAAACACTGAACCATTTCAAACTTTGTGAAATATTCTCTATTCTTATTTTTTTTAAAGATTTAATTTATTTATTCCTGAGAAACAGAGACAGAGAGGCAGAGACACAGGCAGAGAGAGAAGCAGGCTCCATGCAGGGAGCCCAATGCGGAACTTGATCCTGGGATTCTGGGATCACTCCCTGAGCCAAAGGCAGATGCTCAACCGCTGAGCCACCCAGGCATCCCATATATTTCTGGTTTTTGTGACACTCTGTTCTTCTGCTTTCTTTCCTATGTTTGGCTACTAATCATCTATATCATCTCCAAATAAATTTATGCATCCTGTTCTAGCAGATACTGTAAACTTGGGAGGAGGGGAGAGGTTCAATCAATGCTGATTCATATACAATTTTAAATATGAATTATGTTTCAGTATCATTAAATACTAGGAAAGCCACTTACTAATGAAGGCAATTTACTTCAAATTTCCAGTGATTTAAAGTTTCCCTGTTTTGGGGAAAAACCTAAGACACATAAAACCTCAACATTTTTTAGGCTTCTGAAATAATGGCTATCAGGACCTTCAGACAGTCAATAGGGGAGAAGTCAGTCAATACACTGACTTCTGCCCTTAGAGAGCTGATCATCTTGTTATGGATATACATCTAAAATACAAAAGAATGTTGCTATAAAAATATAGTAGGTAGAAAGTATTGAACTTGTTTTAATACTTGTTGACCAACATCTTTATATCACCCTATAAGTTATGAAGCACTTAGACATTTTTCTCTTATTTGGTCCTGACAATAACCTTGACATTGAGGCAGGTCACATTTTACTCCAAGGCTCTGAGACATTAAAAGACTGGGTCAATGTTAAATACAGTTTAGCCTGGAATTCAAGGCCTCCCACATTGTGGATTCTGCTTTAATCTACTCTACTTCCTACTATGCAGATGAGATTCTGTCCTCAATTGCAGTCTTTTCTCATGCTAGTCTTCCTCTTCTGACAAAAGTCTTAAGCTCCGTTCAAATGTTTACTCCCTTATCAACCTCCTTAACCACCATCAAGTCAATTAATCATTTATTCAAGTCAGTTACAGATGCTAAGTGCTGGGGATGAACAAGGTAGGTCTGAACTTTGGAGTCCAAAGTGAAAGCTAGGTAATAATTTCCATCACTAAATGTGGCATCTGTACTACCTGAAGTCTATAATATTTTCTTCACCTTTCTCTCTTTATGATTCTACAATCCCATTATTAGAAATATGAGGAAATGGCAGTACAAAAGTAAATGACTTATCCAAAGTCACACTATTTTGCAGTGAAGCTATCCACTCAATTCAGGGCTGCCTCAATAAGCTACAATTAGCATATTACACTTTGCAACTTAGATGGGAATATATGAATTAAGGGAAAACTGGTTTAAAACTGGTTTAAATATTTAATACATATTAATATGGGTTATAATGTGGTATACATAAAGAGGACCCTTTTGAAAGAAAATGAATAACAGATTATTCTTGGCCTGAAATAATTTAACACTGTCTAAAGACTACGTTGGGTTAAGTTGTATTGTGGTCACTTTAAGAGGTTCCTTCATTCCTAATTTCATAATAAAAAGTAGTGTAAAGATGTTTAAACCACATTGGGTTCCTTCATTAGTATGTGAAGCTTAAAAACATGACTCTAACCTGAGATGGCTTCATTTTAGTAAATACATTTTACAAAATTTCCTCTGAGCAGATAAATCAATACAACAGTTTATTTTTTATTCCGTGCTATTTTCAAGACACCCCTGCAAACTGGAGCTTATAAAACTTCACAGAAAATTTTGGCAGTTGTAAATCAAAATTAATTCGCTTTTTAATTTTGGCCTTGAATCTTTAAAATAAAGGATGCTTGATATCCAACAATATTTTAATAGGAAATTTTCAAGATGTCAATATTTTTAAGATCTTTTAACTCCTTTTGGCTGATTAGACATCCTTTCTGGGAAACAGGAATTACAAAAGGAACTTTTACTTTTGTCTCTGGCCTCTAAGTTCCTGTTTTGTAACTGGATTTATGAGAATCACTGACAACTGCACATTTTGGCCACTAGAGTCAGCAGTGCTAAGAATTTTCATTCGCCTTAAATTGTTTGTACTTGTTACACGGAAGAAGGATTGGTTAGCAAACACCAACCACAGGCTACACCAGGGGTTCTCAAACCTTGGTGCATATAAAAATCAAGGGAGGAAATAATAATAAAAAAAATTCTTAGCACAAACTATAGGAAATCTAAACTATAAAAAAATCTATAGAAAAATCAAACTATAGAAAATCAAACCATTTTCTATTGTCATGCCAAAAAGCCACTTTGAAACAGAATGCTCCAATACTTCCTCTTAGATTTTGTCTTTTTTTAAAAAATATTTTATTTATTTATTCATGAGGAACAGAGAGAGACAGAGACAGAGAGAGAGAGAAAGAGAGAGAGAGAGAGAAAGGCAGAGACACAGGCAGAGGGAGAAGCAGGCTCCATGCAGGGAGCCTGACATGGGACTTGATCCCGGGACTCCATGATCAGGCCCCGGGCTCAAGGCGGCGCTAAACCATTGAGCCACTTGGGCTGACCTTGGATTTTGTCTTGAACCTACCTAGTCAAGTTTTTATCCCCAATAAACATAATTGCTTCTGTCAGGTTGCAGATTATTTCTTTCTTGCAAAATCCAAAGCTTAGAGGTCATTTGACTTGACTTTATCAGCATGAAAAGTTGAGCACTTGCTCCTCCTTGCAAGGTCCTTTTACTTGCTTTCCCAGTAACAAGGTCTTGTGATTTTGCCTTGCGTGGGTGTTCCTGATTCTTCCTATCGACAGGGTGGGGAATGCCACAGGCTTCAGTTCTCGGACTTCCAGTCCTCTCTTCTGACACTTCACTGGGTGATACCATCCAGTCTAATGGCTTTAAATATCACCTTCTGCTGCCAACTCCCAATTCGTATCTTCTGCTCAGTTCTCTCTTGTGAACTTCCAACTCACCTCAATATTTCATTTGTACGTCTCATAATTCAAAGCAATCAAAGTTCAACACCAACTTCTGATGTTCTCCCATTAAATTTGTTCCTCCATATGTCAGTAAACGGCAGCTTCATTGTTTAGTTGTTCAAGCCCAAACCACTGGAGTCATTTTGAGTCCTCTATTTCTCTTACAATCTACCAACGAATCTTTTAGAGTCTGTGAGCTCTCCATTCAAAATATATTCAGAGTCCAACCACTTCTCACCACCTCTTCTACTGCAAATTCTTTTTCTGAGCCAGAATTACTTCTCACTTTGATTATTTAAAAATGAACTAATGGGTCTCTCTACTTCCATCCTTGATCATTAGAATGGAAGAAATACTTATTCATGAAACATTTTAAAAACAGCATTTAATCCCATCAATTCTGGTTGAACTCTTCTTCCTTACCCTTACCTGCTATCAATCTCTTCTCTCACTCCAGATTCAGCTACATTATCTTCACTGATACTTCTTAAACTTGAACAGACCCTCTTTACTATCTCAAAAGGTTTGCATTTTCTCTTGCCTCTTTCTGAATATCTTTACATTTCATTCCCTTACCTTCTTCAAGGCATTGCTAAAATGTTACTTCCCAGCGAAGCCATCCCCAACCACTTTACGGAAATGAACCTACCTATCCCTACCTTCAGTTTTGTCATGGTACTTGTCATCTGACATACTACATATTTTATTTATTAATTTGTCCACTGTCTGTCTCTACCAGAGAAATATGATTCCCACGAGGGCAGGGATTTTATTCACTGCTGCATGACTTATGCTTAGAACCAGGCTTGATATATAGCAGAGCTTAACAAATACTTGATGATGAAGGAAAGGATAGCAGATTCTGGAATCCATGTTTTATAAAATCAAATACCCCAAATGATTCTGGAGGTGGTTGTCTTGGAAGCATACTATGAAAAACACTAAGCTGGAGTAAAACATTTTTGCTAATGAATAAATGTGAATATTACATTTGAGTACACAGTTTGACTTAGACTTGCAAAGAAGGATCAGTGGCTAGGCTTGAGGGTATCTGTGAAACCTGAATTATATGCAAAAATGTAAAACATAAATTGCATGGGAGAGAATCCATAGTTTTCATAACATTTCAAAAGCACTTAACAATATAGATGAAAGGAATTCTCTCTAACTTGGTGACAACATCACAGATAATACTTTTATATGCCTAGGCTCTCAATTCTCCCAAATATTGTATATAAACAAGGGCTCTATTAAACTCCCAGAACACTACAGAGAATATAGTGAGAAATACTTGAAAAAATACATATTCAACAAATTTACTACCACCATGACTCAAATACTAAAGTATAGTAACAAATTCCATGTATTTCCTAATGGAGATTTACTCAACATTTTAAAAATATATAAAATGTTATATATTTATATATATATGTATAAAATATATATACACACATATTTACATATATATACACACACATTTATATGTATATAATATATATATATATACACACACACACACATACATATATAGTTCTGTGAAATAACTTTTTATTTTATATAGTTTTATCAAGCTTAGAACAAAGTTTTACAAATACAAGATTCTCCCATATTCCTTTCACTTATATTCCCCAGCTGTTTACATTTTTATCAACCCATTAATATACACATATGTATGCATATATTAATATGCAAACTGTTTGTCTATAGATATGCATTCCTTTTCTGTACCATTTAGGAGTAAGTTGGATGTTAGGTACCCCCTACCTTTTCTTTATGCAATTTCTAAGATCAAGGACAATACCAAACACAATGGTTATTAAAATCAGGAAACTTAACACTTATTTAAGAATACTCTCTGATCCACAGTCCAAACAAATTCTGTCAATTGTACCAATAATGTCCCCAGCAACTGTCTCTCGCCTGGCTTTATAGAATTTAAGAAGCTTGCATTATTTAGTGTCATGTCCTTTTAGTCTTTAATCTGGAACAGCCTTTGTTAGTTTCTTGACCTTGACATTAAAAAAAGAAAAAACCAGCCTAGCTGTAAAACATCTATTTTTTAGGATGCGCCTGATGTTTCCTCACGATAAGGTTCAGGTTATGCCTTTTTAGCAGGATTAACACTGAAGTAATGTTTATCTTTCTCATTTCATCTTATTAGAAGGCATATATGGTATTGGTTGGTCCCAATAATGGTTGTTATGTTTGATGACTTGGTTAAAGTGGTGTCAGACAGGTTTCTCCATCAGACTTAGTATTTCCCCTTTAAAATTAATAAGCAATTTGAGGGAAGATATTAGAGACTAAAGTAAATACCTACTCTTCAACCACTCTCCCACGCATTAGTTATAAACTCCAATACTGATTTCTACCTTCATCATTATTTCTATATCTATCAGAATTCTATTATAAAGGGCCTTCTCTATTTTTCCATTATGTTCACTCATTCATTCAAATATTTCACTGTATGTTTCAGTACAGACCCACTGATCTTTATTTTATTCAATGAGGTTGCATCTATTAATATCTTTCTTATTTTGATGTTCAAATTGTCCCTGGCATGGACAAGTGAAAATCCTTTCCAACTAGCTTCTGGATCCTTTTGACATGTCCTCATGATCATATGAACATTTTACTTTCTGGCACAAGCTGAAAGCCCAGCTTCATCTAGTACCTTCCCTGATCCAGTCCTAAATTCAGCCTTTTCTAAAAAAGTCCTTTAAGATTCATCCATGTTAGGGGAGGTGAGTGGGGGGATGGGGTAACGGGGTGAAGGGCACTAAGGAGGGCACTTGATGCGATGAGCACTGGGTGTTATACTATATGTTGGCAAACAGAATTTAAATTTTAAAAAAAGATTCAACCATGTTGTAGAATGTATCAGTACTAGCTTTTTAGATCTCAGTACAGCACAATTCATTTATCAAGTCCTCTGTCGGTAGACATCTGGGATGTTTCTAGCTTTGGGCTATTATGAATAAAGGTCCTATGAGCTCTCTTGAACAACTCTTTTTTCTGGACATAGGTATTCATTTCTC
Organism: Vulpes lagopus; assembly: GCF_018345385.1. Lineage (NCBI taxonomy): Eukaryota > Metazoa > Chordata > Mammalia > Carnivora > Canidae > Vulpes > Vulpes lagopus. The sequence continues at coordinate 90,983,300 of NC_054825.1, read as the reverse complement.
TTGGATAAACACCAAGGAGGAATTGCTGGGTAAAAAGGTAGGTGTATATTTAACTTCATAAAAATCTGCCAAATCTTTTCCCAAAGTGGTTATAACATTTATCATTTTCACCAAGCAATGTATGAAAGCTCTTGTTTTTCCACATTCTTGCCAATGTTTGGTTAGTCTTTATTAACTTTACTGTTTTTAAACTATTTATTCTAACTATGACTGGAGGAGTGTTAACATCTCAGACTATGATTATGAATTTTTCTGTATTTTTATTTCTATCAATTTTTGTTTCATATAACTCAAAACTGTTATTATATGCACATCTACAACTATAATATGTTGTTGATGAATTGAATTCTTTATTGCTAATGTCTCATTTTACCTCCACTAACACATTTTCTTAAAGTTTTACTTTGTCTAATATTAGTACGTTCACTTGAAATTTTGTTTACTTAGTATTTGCATTGAGTTTTTTTCTCTCTTCAAAACATCTGTGTTTCTGTACATAAAAGGTATCTCTTGTAAACAGGATAAAGTTATAGCTTGCTATTTTAATCTAGCCTGAAAATCTCTATTTTTAGAGCATTAGTCTATTTACATTTATAATACCTATTGATATAATTGTATTAGGCCTAAAATTTGCTAATTTTTTCATATTAATCACATCTGTTTTTGTTACCTTCTCTTCCCTTTTCTGCCTTCTTTTCGGTCTACAAACACATATTTAGTTACAATAATTTTTACTGAAGTAGGCATATATCTTTTAAAGAAATGAAGGAAAAAAGCAAATATATAGTTTTTAAAAAAGTATATCTACCTACATACTATGTCCGGTGTACTTCACTCCTTCCTATAAATCCAAGTTGCCATATGGTATCATTTCCTTCATTCTAAAAAACTTTGTTTCTGCTGTTCTTTAGAACAGATTTGCTAGCAATGAATTCATTTGCCTGAAAACGTCTTTTATTTTACCTTCATTTTTTGAAGGATAGCTTTGATCTATATAGAATTCTGAATTGACAAGGAGTTTTTTTTTTTTTTTTCTTTCAGTACTTTAAATACATCAATTCCATTATCTTTTTGTCATCATCTTTTTTAAAAAATGAGAAGTCAATCACCCTTCCATGCACTGTTATCTTGTATATAATGTATTGCTTGCCAAGAGGCTCTTTTTATGTCCACATTCTCTTCCATCATTGAACTTCACTGGTTTATCATGTTCTCAGGTGTGGTTTCTTTGTATTTATTTTACTTGGGGTTCTCTGAACTTGCTGGATCCAATTTAGAAAATCTACAGTCATTATTTCCTCAAATCTTTTCTTCTATATTTTCTTTCTATTCTCTTTCTTGGGACTCCAACTGCATATGTAGGACCTCTAAATCTAATAGTAATAATATAAATAATGCCTATTTTTGAATAGATTCATCTTAAGTAAATACATAACTGAGTAGTTTAGGATAGTTTCCATTAAAATTTTCATGTATTTGCTGATGCCTTTTGTAAATACAGTACATCATCAGAACATTATCCACCTACTAGTAAAAACAACAACTAGTGTTTTTTAAGAATTTACTATTTACTAAAGGTTTTATATACATTTCTCATTTGAAATCTAGGAGGTCCTGAAGAAATAGGTAATTATAATTTTCTTTACAGTCATGTGAATAGGCTTACAAAGTCAAATAACTTACTAAATCACAGTTATGAAGTGGCATATGGAATTTTGAGGTCAATGCCTGTAGTATTCTTAGTCACATTATCCTAACACCGCATGCAAACATACCTCACTCGTTCACAATTAATTGTTAGGGCAAGACACTGTTCTTGGCAATTATTACACAGAAAGGAATTCAAAGTACGTGAAATTCTTACTTTAGTAAGAGAGATACTACCTTCATATTTTTCTGTTATTGTAACTAAGAAAGAGATCTTCAGTGTATATATAGTAAAAGCATGAAAACCTGAGGTATAGTGTATGTCCTGAACACATGCTTTTGTAATCAGATGAATTTATCCTGCTCTGCCATGGTTTCTATAGGTTAGCAATAAGATACTGCTTAATTCAGAACCTTCCAGTGCAAATGGATACTTGTAACAGACTACTTCCTTCCCAACCTGCTATTCATATAAATAATCACTGCAGAGATGTTGCAAAGCTCCTGTTTTCTAACAGGGAGAATCAGATTGGGATATAAACAAGACTCCCTGGAGGCTTCCAAAGAGCCCTCTAGATCAGCGCCAATCAAAATGTGGTCCCGGGGATCCCTGGGTGGCTCAGCGGTTTAGTGCCTACCTTTGGCCTAGGGCATGATCTTGGAGACCTGGGATCGAGTCCCACATCGGGCTCCCTGCATGGAGCCTGCTTCTCCCTCTGCCTGTGTCTCTGCCTCTCTCTCTCTCATGACTAAATAAATAAAATCTTAAAAAAAAATGTGGTCCCAATCCCAGTGTGCAAACTGTTTACGAGTTTGTGACAAGACAGTACAGAAACTGAGAGTTATTTAGGAAACTTGTACCAGAATTACACTTTTATTTTACAGATCTTTTTTGTTTCATTTTTCTAATAATTCAATAATTATTTTTATTCTACAAAACTATCAGTCTGCCACAGAATGGAAATGACAAAGAAAAAAAAAGCTGGACGTTCATCACACAAGAGTTTGAGAATACAGTTCTGGGACACAGCATCTGGGGACAAGGTACTTATATTTTCCTGACTCTTGGTGTTTTTTTGTTTTTGTTTTGTTTTGTTTTTTGACTCTTGGTTTTCTTACTGTGATTCAGAGTTATAAAAGATGAAATAAGGTGTATCTAAATTGTCCAAACATAGTGCCAGGCAAATTGCAGGAGTAAAATGTCTTCCCTGTATTCTATCATTACTATACCATATTTCCTTCTAATTAGTTATTTTGCTTCTCTTCCCACACGAGAACACAGCTCTGTGAGGGCAGGAAAACATACCATATTCACTTGATTCCCCCCAAATTAGCAGAAACTCAACAGATTAACAGTATTATCATCTTTTATCTATGATTTTTATGTTCTTCTTAAATTAGTGGTATTAAACCTAAACAAAAGACTACAAAGGCAAAAAGGCAAAATGATGTCTGCTCCTCAACATGCTAGAAGTGAAACAAATCTAAAATACAATAAAAGTCTGTCATTAATATTAGCCATGAACAGAGTGTACAAGATGCCACAGTAGGAAAACAAAGTATTTATGTTTTGAACACCCCCTGCTTTAAAATACAAAATTAAAAATTTTAATATATACTCTGGTGATTCTATCCCTGAACAGGGACATTGATTTCTATATAGCTACGGAAAGCTAGAAGTTTATACATCAACAAGTTTAAAAAACTGAGATGGAACTATACAAGGCACAGTTAAAAGAGTTAACTGTGTTAAAACAAAGATAGTAGAATTAAAAAAAAAGAACAATGGGGCAGCCAGGGTGGCTCAGCGGTTTAGCGCCACCTTCAGCCCAGGGCCTGATCCTGGAGACCCGATATTGAGTCCCACGTCGGGCTCCCTGCATGGAGCCTGCTTCTCCCTCTGCCTCTTTCTCTCTCTCTCTCTCTCATGAATAAAAAATAAAATCTTAAGAAAACAAAACAAAATAGACAATGGCAGATAAAAATATTTTTTTAAAAAGTTGTTGACTAAAGAAAATATAGACTTTATTTTTGTGCAACTATAAATAGTGATGTGAATGTAAAAGAAAAAATATCAGGAAATAACCAAGAAAAATGCTGTGACTGAATAAGATCTAATTACATTTTAGAAGACTTAGGAAAGAAGTTCTCTGTAAAAAAGTCTGAACATTATCTCCATCTACAGACAGAAAAATGAAAAGCTGAACTGTAGCAACATCTGAAATATCACCGATCAGCCACTGTTTTTTACTCTGAGATTTTACTCAGGGTGAAAATTTATACCTAATGCCGAAGAAGATATAAGAGTAGAAAGAGACAAAGTCCCCTCTTGCGAGGACTTGCAATTTATTCCAACATATAAACAAAGTCCCCTCTTGCGAGGACTTGCAGTATAATTTATTCCAACATATAATCTATAAAACTTAAGGTAATACATCATAGTGTAATATTCATACAGTTAAGACTCTAAGGTTGGAACAGTTGAGAGATGGAGGAATTCATCTAAGGGCAAGAGTACTTCAGCTGGCCCCAAGAGAATGTAAGGCTTAGGCAAGCAGGCTAAACACACAGTTATCCATGGTAGAAAGTGAGCAGGCAGTAAGGAGACTGGTCTGACAAACGTAACACAGGATTGGTATGAAGGACCAGAAGTAGGAGCCTGGACACGCAATGCCCAGGAACTGAAAAGCCCCTGTTATTTCCGCCAATAAACAGTAACAGAGGAAAATATGTTGTAGAGAAAAGGGGCCCCAAGTAGGAAAATTAATTAGGTAAATTGCAGTAATGTAGCTTGTGAACCAGCAGGCTTTTTAAAAAAAGACTGGCATGTTAAATTAAAAGAATTTAATTAGAAGACTCAAAATCTTCACATACAAATGTCATACAGAAGGCCCCAGGTGTTCAGCTTGCCTACTCTCTGTGTTGCAATACTAGCTTTCTTCTCTCTTCCTCCTACTAAGAATTTGTTCTCTGCTATCACATTTTCAGTAGGTCTACTTTTTACTTTCGTTTATATAACCTCCTCTAGAGTTCTTCACCCCTCCTTTTGCAGCTTCTAACCAACAACTATTTTTGATTCTCTCCTCTTCTTTTTCTGTTTGCTTTTTCATCTTTGTTTTTTTGTTCTCCTTTTCCCATCACTTCTCCCACATGTGGAACATATACTCATCGAGACTGGTGGAGCTGCAAAGGACCTCAGAGACCTGCTCATCCAGGCTTCCCATTTTACAGAGGAAAAGCCACATCCAAAGAAATAAAAAGACTTCTTGGTTTGGAGTTGAAAGGGGCTTGTCTCTGACAACCTTGATCTCTTTTCTTCTGAAATACATTTTCAGAGCTGATAGTGAAAAAATGTAGTATTTTAAAAACTTTAGAAAACATTAATATAAAAGCCACCATTCTCTTGTTTTATAAAGATGATAAAAAGATAAAAACACAAAAATAAGAATTATGAGACATTTATAATGCCATCTCCCCTCCCCATTTTCTGTTGTCACAGATTGTAGTGTTTCTCAAAACAGCACTGAGAAGCAAGGAAAACAACTGCTTTTGAGGAAAATTTTAGATTTGTTAAAAAGCTCTGGCATATTATGTAGTCAGCACTGCATTTAACTTACAAATGAACATATAAGTTATAGAGTCCTGAACTATACCTACAGGAATATATATTAAAAAAAAAAAAAAAATCTGCCTACCTGAAATCCTTAACTCATTCTTTTCCCACCTTTGTTTCCTATCTGTGTCTCTGCTAGTGTTTTACCAGTACAGGATGTAACTATGGTGGAAGTGGAAAGGAGGGAATGAGTTAAAACTGCTAAATGTTTTTTTTTTTTTTTTTTTAATTTTATTTATTTATTCCTGAAGGACACAGACACAGAGAGACATAGGCAAAGGGAGAAACAGGCTCCCTGTGAGGAGCCTGATGCAGGACTCAATCCCAGGATCCTGGGATCACAACCTGAGGCAAAGGCAGCCACTCAACCACTGAGCCATTCAGGTGCCCCAGTAAATGCTTGGAGTAACTAATTTATACCCATATTTGGGAAAACAGCTCAACTTTTTTTTTTTTTAAGATTTCATTTATTAGAGAGAGAGCGAGCAAGCATGGGCATGAGCAGTGGGGAGTGGCAGATGGAGAAGCAGGCTCTGCACTGAGCAGGGAGTCTGACTCAAGGCTCAATTCCAGGGATCATGACCTGGGCGGAAGGCAGACACTCAACCGACTGAGCCACCTAGGTGCCCCTGAAACAGCTCATCTTTTTAACAGTTATTTTGAAATAAGAAATGTTGTAAGAGTCTGTGCCTTATTTTAGGCATATCAGACTTCAATCACAGTAAGTACAAGTCCTAGATTTTCTTAAGATAACAAGAAAGACTTAGAGGAGAGCATTGAGGCCGATCACCATTCTGCTCCTCTGAACCGGTGACAAGCTGGTAAAGTCACAGCTAGGGTGGATTCCTCCTTATTCCACTCAGTGGAGCTTCTTTATTTACAATTATCTGATGTTCAAACCATCATTCTGAAAAATCTAAATCTCAGTAATGACAATGAAGATGCCATTCCTAGATACAGAAATGATGGAACAAAACAACAACATTAAACTTAAAAGAATTCATAACTAAGCTGATAAGCTGGTTGGCCTAGGGATTATGTCAGTAGCAGATGAAGAGTCTCACCCATATTTTACTTTTCTTGTTGGCTGGCTTTGTGTTATTTAGTCAACCTCAGTTCATGGGCAGAAATCAGTTTCAAGTCACAGAAGGATAAGATCACTGAATGATTGAATAAGAAACATCAGCCCTGCATATCATGCAGTTTTTAAATTTTGATATGCACAACTTTGCTGGATGTACAAACTTTGCATGTTATAACTAACATATTAAGTTAGAGAAAAGCACCTACATATAATTACACACTAATTGCGCAGATACACATTTATTGATTTAAATCTGCACGACTTATATGATGAAGGTCCATGGAATAACCTCAACCCCATCAAGTAACTAGGAATTCCTTTCCAGGCTAGCCTTAAAATGCCTAACTTCTTTTCTCTGTACCATTTCAGACCCCTTCTGCTAGCTGAATCCTTTAACCACCAACACAGATGCTATTTCCTACTTAAGTCTAGTACCAGTGAAAGGCAGAAGAGCTCGGGTAGCAGGTTGGGTGGTGAGACAGGAAAAGAAAACAGTGCCAACATTCTGGGAAAATGTCCCTTTACTCTGTTGCTATATATATATCCTTTAGCATCCTCAGTCTCTAAACAATCTCTCCCACTCCTTCTGAAGCTCTCAATTTGCCCTATTCAGAGTCCCTGCCCTTGTTGCTATGTTCAAATAATTAAGGAAGCTGATCTTTGTTAAGGATACCTAAATATAAACCTAATTTTTTTCCTAAAATGCAGATGAACCTCATGCTACATGTGCAGGTATTCATGTATCTTTTAGGTTAAAAAAAAAAAAAAAAAGCAAACCCTGCATTACTCACCCAAGACTTCTGGGATAATTTGTTTTTTCCTACATCTACTACACCTATTAACTGGGGTCCTCCCGGTTGGCATCTGTAAGTTCAAAGGACTGGTCTTCCTTCTGAGACAGGGGAGCAGCTTCTCTAAATACGGGCAAGTGGGAGGGACAAAGAGAGTCCTCTTGGAAGCACTGGGCAAATGGATCTGCCACTCTGCCATACAATGTTCTTCTGATATCATGAGTTTCTCCACTTCCTTATTTCTGTATTCATGTCTTCCTCTTGCATTTTCAATATGAGTTTTTACGAGGATGTTTACTTGGTCATCTTCTTTCAAAACTATCCTCTCACCAGACGGTGTCTAATCCAACTTGAACTGTCATGTTTTGCGGATTTATTATTTCCTAGAGTCCTGTGCTTATTTTTGGATGCCATACCTATACCGCAAATTTTATAATGTCTGAACATATTCTTCCCCAAATAAAAAAATTGATATTGTACAAAGTTCAATAATCATTAACTAGTTCTTTTGTCAAATGACTTGTAGTTCTTCCTAACCCTACATTCTACAGATTCCTATCATACAAAGCATACCACAGTATAGTTCTTTATTCAAAAAACCCACTAACTGAAGATTCCAGGTCTTCTATCATCTGTCTGATCTGTCTTGACTTATTTTTAAATCTGAAATCTCATTATTCTCCTTTACCCCACCTGGTACTTTCTAAAACTATACTGATCTAAAACGTTAAACTGCACTTCTCTATCATCATGTTTAAACCACTTCTGTATGCCCGAGTAGCGAGTATAGTGCTGCACACTGGAAAAATAACTCCAGGTCAGCAATAACAGAAAATGGGAGTAGAGAGGGAGCCAAACAGAGTGGATCCATAGAGCCTTCAGAATACAAAAGAGGCATACCCACTGGAAGCACTTTAGGTTTCATGATCTAGGTCTGTTTTCTCTTATACTAACTACTCTGTCTCAAGGCAACTCACAAACACTGACTTTTGATGGGCATTGCCCCATACCCTAGAGGCTGTTTTTGAAATATCTGGGGTGGTTTCCGGTTAGCGGAATGATTGGGAAATGCCATGTGGGCAAGGCCGGGGAAGCTTGATGTTTTGAAACAAAAGGGACAGTCTCACACAATAAAAATTGTTCCTAATTGAGCACAATCTTCAAATGTCCTGCACATCTCCTTTGCAGTAATGCAAAAATCTAGCTCATAATCATCAAGCCCAGAGCTTAACTTTGTTTTAAATATAAAGCCTTTTTTGCAGTTTTGCTATACTGTTTTATGAAAATGTACACCTCTCATAGATAGATTATACTTTGTTTTGTTTGGAGCTTTACTATGAGCTGCTCATCATTTAGAAAAACATGTCACAGAAAGCAATACTCTTCATAAATTTCAAATCACTATTATAACACACCTATATCAGTCTCATTTGTGGCTCTTTTACTTTTCTGTTTCTAGATTACTATCTCCCCTCCCAAAAATCACATTTTCCATGCCAATGGTAAGGTGTGCTACAGTGAAAACAACACAGAACTCACATAAACTCACAGTTTGTCACTTAGCCTCCATTTGCTCATGTATAAAATGAATATATACTCTATCTTGGAGGATATGAAAAACAAAATGATAAAATAGAAAGTACCTCAGAAAATATCAAGTTCTATGTGTATTTTACAATGAAACCAATCATCATATTTCTGATTAGAAATTAAACAGAAAAAAAGTCCTAAAATGGCTCTGCCTCCAGTATATTTATCAAATAACAGTGCAGAAATTTAACAGCATACAGGATTAGGAATATTTAAGCCCTTAATAAAATCAAACCCTAAACTTGGGCTGCCCAACACAGTACCTGTGTATTTGCTAAACTGAAATTCATTCTAGATTTAAAGAACATACTACAAAAAATACAATTTCTTATTAAGAATTACTTCATCTTACTTTTATAAATGTGGCCAATACACTTTTTACTTATATTAGGTTTCTGATAGGCATGCTGTTCTAAGTAAGCAATGCAATTACAAAACTCATAAATAGCAACAATACTGAGCCTCAGTTAACCAAATGTTAAGAACTGTATACTTACTTCATCAGTGAGTTCTCCAAACACTGTTATGACATCTATTAAAAGACTTGCAGTATAGAAGGACTTGATCATGTTTCTAAAAAAGAGAAAGCTGATTTAGTTAAATAAAAAAACATTAAGTTGCAGAATTAATCATGGAACTATGAGGAAAAAAAAATTCCAGTGTTCACAAAAGTGAAATTAATGTTTTAAACAAAATCAGATTAAAAAAATTTTATTTATTTATTCATCTGAGACACAGAAAGAGAGGCAGAGGGAAAAGCAGGCTCCCCATGGGGGAAGTCGATGAGGGACTCAATCCTTGGACCGCAGAATCACAACCTGAGCAAAGGTAGATGCTCAACCAACTGAGCCACCCAGGTGCTCCATAAAATCAGATTTCAAGAACACAATAAAGCTACTTCTTTAATTTGTATTAGGAGAAAGCAACAACATTCATATTACAGATAAATATACTATAACAAGGTTTTATAGTATACTTTTTATTAAAAAATGCAATTATAGGGGTGCCTTGGGGGCTCATTCGGTTAAGTGTCTCTTGACTTTTGCTCAGGTCATGATCTCAGGGTCGTGAGATGGAGCCCTGTGCTGCACATGGAGTCTTCTTAAGATTCTATCTCTCCATCTGCCCCTACTGTCTGCCCTAACCCCCACCAGTGTACACATAACAAAGCAACTACAGTGTTATCTCAATCTATATCAAGCCATGTGATTTCTTTGCATTTCTGCATTATTATAATGATCACAAATCATTTGAATTAGCAGGTTGTGATAATTTAAAATATCAGTATTGCACTAGGTTGTTGCTGGCTAAAATCAACTCTCAGATTTCACCAAATGTTAAAGAATGACTACTTAGGGTACAATTACTGAAAAAATAAATCTGCCCTGGCTAGTCTTCTGTCAGCCATTTTCTCTAAAAAGACAGTATTGCTTTTGTAACCTAAAATCATTCTGACATTCTACAAGGAATTACCAAAAAATCTAAATCATTTATCAAGTCTAAAAGTGTTCAATGGAAAACTGGATAATTCCAGTTACACAGTAACTAAACTTACAATTTTAATTTTTCTTTTACTTTACTTACTTGTGAAATCGTCCAGCACGATCTTCATTATCTGCATACAAAAACATTTTCAATGCATAATTCTCCAAATGAGCAGAACCAACTATTTCTTGAGTAATAGCTTCATTATCACCCAACTGTTTCTTAAGCTAAAATTAAATCATATACAAAGCTTAAGATTTTGGACTCTCAGAAACGTATGCTTAAGTACAAATAATCCTAAGAATCATTTTAAATTTTAAAAATTATTTTACATTAATTATTTTACATTATTTTATCATTTCAGGAAAAGATATATCAATGAAATCTTGCAAAAATTGCTCTGCTTCAACCCAAGGTTTTTTTGAATAAAACCCAATGTATACAAACTTTGAAGAAACACACTCATGATAACCTGAAAGGATAAGTTAGCTTTAAAACTCAAAGTAACCAAGTATAAAATGATAACACATCCAACTATCTATATAAAGCATTAGACAAATATTCTAAAATAACAGCCAATATATCAGCAGATATCCTAAAAATGGAATTAGGAAAACTTATGATTAGGAATTCCTAATCATAATTTAAAATATAAAATCATTATATCCTAAAATAGTATCTCCCAGAGGATAATATATAAAAAAAAATTAATCCTACAGAATGAGATCACAAACTCACTAGGATTATAGAAGTTTTTAAAATTTAGACAAAAATACACCTCAAGTTAACACAATTCACAACTGTAAATTTTTAGTATATCCTTTTCCCACACATATGATAATTTAAAATATTTAAAACACAACAAATTAAGTTCCTATAGCTTACAGACTGTTGCATTGGAATGAAAAGACTCTGGAATATTAGATCTGAGTACCACACTACCATTTAGAAATGGCTTTTCTCAAAAATATTATAAAGTAAAACATTTAAGAAAGGCTTCAGGATTTTTCACAAAATCAGCAAAATAAATATTCTCATAATTACAACAGAATAATGTAAGTTCCTGAAGAGATTTAATGTTGGAATTTAAGGATGTGTTGGCTACATTTATCCTAAACAGAAAAAAAAATTGACATATAACACTAGTTTACTATATCCACACTATGAAGTGCTTTGATTCTAGATTCAATTCTAGGAGTGCATTTAATTCTAGAAAAAAGTAGGAGTATGTCACTTCATCTCATCTTCAACATGAAATATCTGGCAGCAAAAACATAATATACTCAGTTTTCCAACAGAGTAATCTAAACATTATAAGGTGTGATAGACTCACCATGGAATAGACTTATTCTACTGTTATTTTATTTAAATAATAATAAACTCCTGCTGAGTCCCTTTATAAATGTGATTTTATACTTTGCTTATTATAAATAACTATTTTGAGTTCTGTCTTATCTATAGCTAATGTAGTTATCATTGCTATATAGTGAAATTAATAAAGAGATATATTCTATATAAAATCTCTGCTAGCAATACGATTTTATAAATATATGAATATGTGTGAGACACATTCCTCCTCTCACCCCCTACCCCACCTTGCAAAAAAGGGTACTAAAGGACTCCATGGTGGCTCAGCAGTTAAGCATCTGCCTTCGGCTCAGAGGGTGATCCTGAAGATCCGGGATCAAGTCCTGCATCGGGCTCTCTGCATGGAGAGCCCTCTCCCTCTGCCTGTGTCTCTGCCTCTGCCTGTGTCTCTGCCTCTGCCTCTCTCTGTTTCTCATGAACAAATAAATAAAATCTTTAAGAAAAAAAAAAGAAAGAAAGAAAAGAGTACTCAAATTTTTCTGGTACCTACAGAAACCATGTTAGAAATAGAAACAACAGACAGGCTTCAAGGGCAGCTGGATTCCCATCAGTGGTCCCACCAGATCCACCATAGGTAGTTAATGGTAGCAATGACAGAGACTCTGGGTCCAAAGGCCAGACACCCATAATAAGTTAGAACCCTACTGCCTATGGCTGTTTAATGTAATCAGGTTTTGATCTGAATAACTCTCAATATTTATAAAAACTCTGAACTATTATACGTTTTGATTTTTAATATATCTAAAATTTTGTCTTTCTACACAAAATAACACAACTAGTCAAATATTTAGGTTTCTAATTCTCTTCATATCTTCAGGTCACATAACTAAGTAAATAAAGAGCTACAGCTATTAAGCTTTAACTTATGCTTACAACTCCTTTCGCAGTAAGATGTAAATTTAAAAAGTTGTGTCTAATTTTTCCTCTGCTGTAATGATACTGATTGCTGCTAAGGGGAAGAACTAAAATGGCAAAACATACATACAAAAATGCAATAAAATGCGACTTAAAACATTAATCAGAAAATAAATGATCAGTGTTTAACTTACAGCTTCTAACTGATCCATCAGCTTTGATAAAAATTTACGACATTCAGGAGTTTTACTATCAATCTTCATTCCAGTTTGCATTGCATATAAACGACCTACAAAGAAAAGTGAGATGACTTCAACAATTTCCATTACTAAATGTTTAAAATACATGTTCTGCCTAATAAATGATTTAAAATTTAAGTGAATTTAGAAATAAAACTCTGATTTACTATGGATTTTATTTACAAAATAAAGAACACACAAATATTAACCAAAGAATGTAACAGATTCATGGTAATGCCAATTTTTCTTCTTTCTTTCTTTCTTTTCTTCCTTCCTTCCTCTTTTTCTTTTTCTTTCTTTTCTTTTCTTTTCTTTTCTTTTCTTTTCTTTTCTTTTCTTTCTTTTAAACCAAGTAAGGCCCTCTCTTTTGGCATTATGTTAAAAAAAAAAAAAGGAAGGGAAGGAAGGAAGGACGGACAAACAAACAAAAGAGATTAGGTCCTAAGCTGTCAAAAACACCTGTAATTTAATTTCGAGTTAAGGCAATCAGAAAAACCACCACATGTACAAAAGCACTCAACAAATGCTTGATAAGTGATATTGATAAAATATATAATAGGAGTTAGAGAGGAGCTACAAGACTGGTAAACATAAGTTGAGCTGTGGCTAACATTTTTATATATAGTCATTTTTTAAATATAGCCATTTTTATATATACAAAACAATACACACCATTTTTAAAAACTTAATAAAGACATTAGAGATAAGGCTAATGCTAAAAAACTTCTGTGACACCATGACCCTAATAGCTTTCCCACTGACAGGAGTTGTAAAAGGTTTGGTGGCTCTTGTTACCTTTGGTGTGTATATATACTACCTGACTATTTTCTCTTACATTCTCCAAATATGTTCTGGAAATCTGTGACAGTGCTGTAGACACACCACTCTAAAGAAAGCACACTTAGGTAGTTCTCAGATGTTCATTACTACAAATCATGTTGTAGTACTAGATCTTCTTGTACATACATTCAAGAGTTCTCTGAGGCAAATACCAAGAAACAGAACACTCAGGTCATAGTATGTGTATCTTTTTCATTTTTGAGAGCTACTCTTAAACTGTCCTCCAAAACAGATTATGAATATGCAGTTCTATCTCTAACAGATGCAAGCACCATTTCCTCAAGCCCACAAAAAGTAAAAAATAACCAGTATTATTAAACTTCCTATCAGTTTCAAGATTTTAAGTGATTTTCATTTTCACTACTAAAAAAGTACTGCATATTTTACTGGATATCTCTATATCCTCCTTTACGAATCAGGAGTAGTTATCAAAATAAAAGAAAAAGATATGCCAAATTTTCTATTGGGTTGTTTGCTTTTTAACAAATTGCCTTGTGGCAGTTCTTTACACAGTGTACACAAGGGATACGTTTTTCCCCTCAAATGGCATCTTGTGAACACTATCCCCCTTCCTTGCTTTACTTCTCTTCCTTAGCACATAATTATCTTCTACTTATTTATCCACTGCCTCCACTCAATTCAAGTTTAAACTCTGTCATGATGGTGATTTTATTGTATTTGGTTTGCTGATGTACTCTTGGCATATAGGATAGTGCTTGGCCTTCAATAAACATTTTCTGAATAGAAAAATACATGGATGAAAGAATAGCTCATTCTACGCCACTGATTTAAATGCCACTTTCATCATTCATTATCATATATTAAGCTTCCATGGGATAAAAGGGCCCAATTCTGTATACTGTCTATCCTGCTTCATTAGTCTACTGGCCTATTGCTGTTTTAATCACTAAACCTTTGTAAATGGCCTCTGTTAGTTACTCTCAGGATTTCCAATTCAATTATGTCTACTTGATTATATCTTCTTTAAAAAGGTATTAAGATACACATAATACTCATTTATTCTGTGTTTTTAATTTTAAAAGCTTTCTCTAAAGAAACTGCTTTTTTAAGATTAGGCTTTTAGGGCTATCTCATGTTATAGAGTTTGATGTTTTATTTATTAATGTATTTATTTTCATATATCAGATTTCAGGGTTTGGTCCATCTAGTTATTAACAAGAGAAAATAATGGAGTTCCAAAAGTACTGTACAGATTCACAGAGCCAGACAGTATAAAAAGCACAGGACTTTTGTTTTCACTGCATACCAGCTAGCACTGGGTATCACTATGACCCCAAACCAAATTCTAATTTGAAAAACAAAAAACCCCACTTATTTTCAAGGTCTATTGGTTTGATAACAAATGCGATCAAATTTTCTTTTTCTTTCTTCTTTTAACTAGTCATATTTTTTTAGCAACATGGCTAGGTTTTCCCTCTACCCATTCGTTTCTAAGGTTTTCATCATCTCTCCCCTCCCCCACACCTCTTAAAGCATGGTTAAACACCTCCTTTTAAACCAGTCACATCTCTTTTGAGCTATTCTAGAACTCTGCCTATCTTAGCTCCTTCTCTTCTTAAAACTGTGTCCAGAACTCCCAAACACTTCCTCTTTGAGAGCTGTTCAGGTTTCTTCTTCCAGTGTTTTTGTTGCATTTCTTCTTCTACAGTACATCACATGAGCTCTTTGGAAAACAAACATATTGGCTGCAAATATCATGCCACCTTTCAATTTCTAAATGCTGTTTTAAAATAAAACACAGAGGCTTAAAATATTTATGTACTCAAACCTATTATTTACCTTTATTTTTTTTCCTGTCAATTCCAAGCTTGGGAAAGTTCTTTTATCTCTTAAGGGACTTGATATTCACTTACATGATTTTTCTAGTTTTTCCTTTCAAACTTAACGCTCTAACTTGCATTTCCTCTTCTCCCCAAGTGACTGCCATCTATCTCAAATACACTTAATAAATGATCCTTCCTTTCGCTAATGATTTTGTGGTTCTCTATTTTCACTTTCTTAAAAATCATTTTTAAAAAGATTTTATTTATTTATTTTAGGGAGAGAAAGAGCACACACACACAAATGGATGGAGGCGCAGAGGGAGGGAAGACAAGCAGACTGTGCTGAGCTCAGAATTCAGCACAGGGCTCATGGGTCTCACAACCCGGAGGTTGAGCTGAAATCAAGAGTCTGACACTTAACTGCCTGAGCCATCAAGGTGCCCCTGCATATTTTTACTTTTTATATTAACTGGCTATTTGATTTTTTGAGATCACAGATCAAATGCCATTTCTACACATGACAGTATCTCTGATAACTGCTTTTTCTTCCTCCAAATTTAATCTTGCTATGTCTTACTGTATTACCAAAATTTTACCAAGAGTTTTAAGTGTTCTTGTTCTTATTTTCAAGAGGAAGGCTTCTGCTTGAGAATAGGGACCAATTCCATGCCAGGCTGCTCATATGTCCCCTAACAGGGTCCCTACCCTATGCTTTACTGAAACTGTGGCCTTTGGGACCTAGGACCAATCCCAGGGATTGGCAAGATAACTGCCTAGAGTGTGGAAAAGAAAATCTTTAGCATTTCTACTGATGATTTTTTAATAATTCTTTAAAAATTTCTATTTCGGGCACCTGGATGGCTCAGTGGTTGAATGTCTGTCCTCGGCTCAAGGTGTGATCCCAGGGTCCTGGGACTGAGACCTGCATTTGGCTCCCCGCAGGGAGCCTGCTTCTCCCTCTGCCTATGTCTTTGCCTCTCTCTCTGTGTCTCTTATGAATAAATAACATCTTTAAAAAATTCTATGTTTCTACAACTTTAATAATACATGTATTTTATAATATAGCATTTGCACATCAGTATGTAATTTGTATAATATTCGAGATTAATTTTTTAAAACTCATAGATAGGTGATCAAAAGGTTTAGAAATCACTACTAGCTACATCCTTGCTCCTCTCAATTATAAACTATATTTTCTCACCCTACCCTAGCCCATACCTCTTCCACAGAACCCCAATTCTTTTACCATAATTCCCGGAACTACGGCTTTATAATCAGCAAAATACCCTGTGTCTCCTCAGATTCCTTCTCCCTCTTTGTCTTAACTAAATCTTAGATGTCACTTTAAGAAATTCTCTTACATTCTTCCTATGTCAGGACTGGCAAGTATGATTTGTTTGTTTTCATCCTACTGCTACTTATAGTATTTTCTCAGTGTCTTCTAAACACACTGGTCTAGAGTTCAAGTCCCTCTCTTCTACTTGATCTTGCTTGCTAATGCTTGTAATTGACCAAGAACCTCAAGGTCCTTCCTTGTCTTTCCATCATCTTGAAAATTTGGCTGTTCACATGGATAATAAACACTTGTGGCAGAGACTACTAACTGCCTACCCACATTCTTTCTTCCTATCTTTTTTGCTAATGAGAGTCCTAATGATTAAGGGGGTTGTAATGTACCTATCCAAAATAGTACATTTTCCCAATATTCCTCAAAGCCAGATGTGGCCGTGTAACTAAGACTGGTACCGTGTTATCAGAAGTTCTTGGGAGAGAATACTGGAAGTCACCTTAAAGGGGAAATGACAGCAGAGGAAAGATCTTACTGTCGCTTTCCCTCTTCTCCTTCCTGCTGCCTAAAACAGAAATGGTATGACTGAAACACTAGTAAGACATCTTAGATCAGAAGGCAACCTTGGAAATGGTAATCATGCACTGGTTTCTAGATGTGAAATTGGAAAGTGCTTGGGTCCTGATAACTTCATGGAACTGGCACATGCTGGGGTACTGCCAACATCAGAGTTTGTTTTAAATGAGGGAGTAAGGCACCAACTCTAAACACAATTTCTTTTTCTTTCAACTTGAAATTATGCTTATTACAACAGGTGTCCAGTTCACTGGCATCTATTTCATTACAATTAGTCTTTTCTCCTTTAACTTCTCTCTGCAACCAACTTTGAATTTATAAGATATTCTTCTAGAACTTTACTGTTCTATCTCCTTCTACTCCTTAATCGTTTTTCTGTATTTCTTTGGCAAAAGGCACTCATTTACAAACCCATATGCCTTTCTCTATGCCTATATAGAGATCATGGCAGATTACTGCCATTATAAATATAATTATCAACCTGAAATGAGCTTCACTCTTGCCTTTCTAACCTCCCAAATGACTATTTCAAACACATGCCAATCTCTTTAAGATAACACCTCACCCTAAAATATGCACAGAAAATTTAATGGATGTTAATTAATTATTCACTACTTATACATACTATTGGCCAACATGATGTCATGATAATGTGAGGAAATACAGAACAGTTTTACTTTCCTACGATGTCTTTCTCCTATCTTCCTAACAGAGTAGTGAATACTATATGAATCCTACAATCCATGAAGTGTAGGTTGTAGAATGTGGTTGGTGAACCAAGTTTAGGAATAATTGGCTATTCGGCATAGACAGAAAAAATGAGGTTGATTCCTATGTTCACATTGGCTTTAGTGGCAGCCATCCAGGACTTAACCATTAAGCAAACATGCAGAAGTTAAATTGAGCAGTTTTCTTGTCATCATGAGAAAGTGATTTATTCATTTGTAAAAAGTACAACTCAGTTTTTATTACTTGTAACTATTTCTACTGTTGTTTACAATAAAAATGGAGAATATATGTATCTCCTTTGAGACAAAAATCAAATTATTCCCAATTCATATTACCACAGACATTATCCTACTTCACAACAAAAATTAAAATATCAGCTTCTATCCTTTAAAAGTTAACCTTTACTCAGATGGTTGGTTGTTACTTGAAATACAATGTAATGATAATATAGTTTATTGGTTTCACCTGCATTTTCTATCTTGGTTAGCACACGTACTTAAGTCTTTGCAATTACCAGGGCATTATTACATAATAACACCTTTAATTGAAGAACTGGGAAGAATCACCTCAGAATTGGAAATATTTGGATAAAACAGGTCTGGCTTTTACATTTTTGAGTATTTCATACAGTTTACTTCTTAAATAACAGTTTACTTCTTAAATACAGAAAATTATCTTGTGGTACATTTTTTAACATTAATAAAAGCAAAAAGACCTTAAATCTACTTGTGAAAATTAGCAAGTGCACCAGAAGATCTTTTTGCCATAAAGGATGAAAAAAGGAATTACTTTCACATAGAGCTTAAGACAACTAATTCATTGTAGCAGCAGCAGGATGATGAAAAATTAATGTCTAACATGGAAAATTACCTACTAAAACAGAATATGTAGCTAAAATCATCTATAAGAAAATATATTTGATTTATTTCAAGGAAATATGTTTATTTTTATGAATAAATATTATTGAAGATGAGTAATGAGGTACATTTGCAAAAGGATTAAATACTTTCCAACCTAACTGTAATTTAATGTGAGGCATTTAGGAGATAAACATTTAGTAATCCTGAAGGTATGTGTAATTCAAAGTTCCATAAAATCTAAACACTAACATTCTAACACATCCTTGCTTATACATGCGAACTATAAAACTACGAAATGCATGATAAAAACAAAAAAAATGATACATAAAGCAATTATGAAGAGTGACGCTTTGATAGGTTAAATTAACATGGCACTCAATTAGGAGTCATTATGATACATACTGTTTAAAAGATTTTATGCCAATAAATAGAATATACTACTCTATTCATAAGTATATTGTCAATACTTGATACATGGTTAGTATTAGCTTTTATGAAGGCATTTCTGAGCCAAAGATAAAAAGGAAAGTACGAACGAGTACCTACTAATAAAAGGTATTTACTTTGCTTATTCCTTCACTAAAAAAATATTTTTGGAGCTCCTGTCATAATATAGTAGCTTTAAGAAAAAGTGAGCTACTCCTGAATTCTTACGAAAAGATTGCGCTGGCAAAGAGCAAAAACTAAGTGACTACTTGATTACTAAAATGAGACCAGATTCTAATCCTGGCCATGATGGAGTAACTAGACTTGACATTCCACCATAAACAACAAAAAACTAGACAAAATATATGAACCATTTTTTCACAAATGGCAACAGATGGAAAGACCATGACACCTGGAGAAAAAACAAATGAGATGACTCCACCAATGATCAGTCCAGCATTCTTCCAGGAAACACATTCTAAACTAAGGAGTGGGGAGAGGGAGCCCTAAGCAGAATACAGTCTAGTAGAGTTGAGAAAACAGACTAAAGCTCAGATGACTGAAATAGCTCTAAGTGGAGGGGCAGAGTTCCGAAGATGTGAAGCCACGCAGAAAAGAATCCTAGAAATCTGTACTGGGATAAACTTGAGGCTAAACTGAATACTAGGATGTGCATATGTAGATGAAAACCACAAAGTCAAGAAAAAAAAAAAAAACAAGATCTGCAGAAACTGTGAGCTGGATCATCCCTAAAGCACATTTTCAAAGCTGGGATGCATTCAAGTTCCAAAAAGGATGGAGAATCCTAAATGCTTACCCAAGATATTTAGTAGAGACCTCACATGGGATACCCTTTGGTAGTAGGATCATCCGGTCCTTAGAACTACTTTAGACTTGCCCCCAAACTAAAAACAAAGACACAAACATATCATACTTAACTGCATCTAACTTAATTGTTGGCCAGATCAAATCTGTTCAAAGGCCATAATTAACCAGACATTCAAGAACTTAAACTTCATATGTCCTGCAACTAATCCAAAGTTACTACAGGTGGCAAGAAGCAGGAAATATGAACAGCCCAATTAAGATTGAGCAATGACAAAACAACAGAAAAAGCAGACATTGATATTAAATTACTGGGAAATCATGATGAAGTATTTAATGGAAACTATGAATAAAATGAGGAGAGAAACAAGACATGCACAAATGAACACAAATGGAATGTCTGGATGAAAAATATCTGAAATGAAAAATCTGCTGGACAGAATTAATAGTAGTTGAGACATCACAGAAGATTAAATGAACTCAGAACACAGCAATAGAAACTACTTGAGAGGTAAAAAGGATTGAAAAGAAAAAGAAACAGAAAACCAGAGTCTCAGTGAATTAGGAAAAAACACCAAGTGTTCTAACATATGCGTAACTGGATTCTGCAAAGAGGATAGGTGGGGAGGTGTGGCACAAAAAAAAAAAAAAAAAGAAAGAAAGAAGGAAAGAAGGAAAGAAGAAGGAAGGAAGGAAAGAAAGAAAGAAAGAAAGAAAGTAAGTTCTGATGAAAACAAACTGAAAAGTTAAAATTCCTTATCCAGCAAAACTATCTTTCAAAAATAAATATGAAATAAAAGCTTGTTTCACACAATAGAAACAAAAAGAATACACCTGCAGCAAGCCTGCATAAGAAATGATAAAACTTTTCAACAGGAAAGAAAATGATACCAGATTTAAAAGTTGGATCTAAGGAGAGGAGTAGCAAGTGCTGAAAATGGTAATTATGTGGGACAATATTTCAAAATTTTATTTCCTCATTTTATAAATTTCTTTTAAAAAATGACAACTAAAGAAATTAAAATATAGTGTAGGGTTAATGACATATTTATAAGTAAAACATGCAACCACTTTAGCCAAAGGACTGGAGAAGGAAAAAAGAAAAAAGTAAAGTTCTTACCTTGAATGTGAGGCGGTATATCATATGATAGTAGGCTATGATAAGGTTAGTAAACACTAGAGCAATCGCTAAAAAAATAAAACAAAGGGGAATATAATAAACCCCTAGTGGAGACACAATAGAATCCAAAGTGCTTCCAAAGAGAAGCAGTAACTAAGGTTTAAAAAAAAAAATCTAACCAAAAAACCTTGAGAACCCACAGAAAAATAAATGATAAATTGAATGAAAACAGGAATTTAAGCAATGAAACCTCTTTTGAATTATAATGCACTGCTCAAGAGTTAGTTTTCACTCTGAACATCAAACATAACTGTCATAAAAATGAAACTTACAAAGATGCTTAAAACTTGCCTGGGTGCCAAACAAAGACAATGACAGTTAAGGCCGAATTACTTGACACCACTGACCCCTCCCTTTAACTTCAGGGACAGGCTGAGAGTCTAAAAACTGATTTACTTCACTCAAAAAAAGGAGTAACTATTAAAATGACCACTTTTTACAAAATAAAATTCATGTTAGCAGCATGTCTACAAAAACAAACATATGGTAAATAAATTGAATGTTAATGGATAAACCAGGTATCCAACTTTGTGTGTTTTCATTATTAACCTGTCATTGCTACAGTAAAGTATACTGAGTCAGCCTATAATAAAAAATAAGTATTTAAACAACAGGACTATGGGCTTCAATTAATCACACAGATTCAGAAATCAGTAAAAAAGGAGAAAAAATGTCTCATTTTTACTGGTTTGGGTAGTATGTCTCACTGGCACTAAAAGATCCAATCCCTGCATGATTAACAACAGAAAAATTAGGCAACTGATTATTAATCCTAAAATCCATCATACTTAACACATCAGTTTAAAAAATCCAATATTATTCAGTACACTAAATTAAATTTTTACTCCTGTAACATCTCAGAATTGAAACATCCATACGTATTTACAACTTCCTGAACGAGTGTATTTAATTTTCCTGTAAACAAATTACTCTGAAAGCACACTTACACACTTTCACTGAATGTCTGTTAATTATACACCGTCACCCCCTAGAGGAAACTTTAAAAAATCACACTTGAAACTATGCTTAACTACTTAACTAAAATTCAAGGGAAGGAATATTTATGGGTTTAACTTTATCCATAACACCAAATCTGAAAGAATCAAAATATTTACCATATGGTGTTCACATTTAGTAGAGACTCAAAAATTTTCTGGCTTCATTAAAGGGGGAGCAAAAAAAGAAACACATGTTGCTCAGTTAATGTTAATAACATCAAGCCTGTCCTCCATTTCTACTCTCCACTTATTAGAAATCTCCCAGATTACTGCATTGCCTTTCTGCCCTCCTTCCATTTTTCACCAGTATGACTAGGCCCTTTACTCTCACTCATTCACTCCATAACTAGTTTTCTAATTACTACCTGCTATCAACAATTTTACATATAACTATTTCTCATCTAGCATGCCATTCAGTTCCTGGTTCTATCACTTACTAATAGAAGAACTGGAATTATTGTGGGGTTCAAATCAGATATCCTGAAAGAAAGCAAATGGGAAGAGCTACAAGAATGTTAATTGTCTTCTTTATTCAGTGACAACCCTGTGTCCCTAGTTCCCTTTAGGGAACAGAACACTGATGCCTTAAAATCCTGGTCAATTTAACAAACATTTTTTGAGCACGTTTTCTTTTTTTATGTAAATATCTTTAGTGGCCTAGCACTGGGAGGCACAGTAAATAAATTAAAAAGCACCCACAAGGGTGCAAGCCTGAAGTTTAAACCCTGAAAGGACAATTAGATAAATGAAAAGCAATTAATGTAAGGCACACAAGACACAAAGAGAACACAGAAAAAAAGCACCTTAGGAAGTTTAGGAGGTCTCCCTGAAAAAGTGACATTCAAGCTAGTGCCTAAGGATAAAATCCAATGTGTTGGGAGAACGAAAGAGTTGTGAAGCCAGAGGGGAATACAATGTTGGAAGGCTTTGAAGACAACAGAAAATGAGAAAGGTTCAGGAAACAGATTAAAATTCACCTTGATTAGAACTGCTAAAGGGGCATCTTGGGTGGCTCAGTCAGTCAAGTGGCTGACTCTTGACTTCTGCTCAGGTCATGATCTCAGGGTCAAGGGATTGAGAGCTCCACACTGGGCTCCCTGCTCAGTGGGGACTCTGCTTGTCTCCCTCTCCCTCTGCTTTCTGTCTCTCCTTCAAGTAAATTAATCAATCTTTAGGGATAAAAAAACAAAACAAAACAAAAAACCTGCTAAAGATGATTCAAGTTCAAATCACTAAGAGCACTCATATATGGAGCTACTATATAGGTGGCTTTCAAAAATGAATTTGTCTTTAATAAATGCTTTGTTTTTAAACTTATGGTATGGAAAAAAAAACAAACCTATGGTATGGAACATGTTCACTTATAGAACAGAAAATAAACAAAAAAAAAAAAAAAAAAAAAAATAAAAAATAAAAATAAAAAACAAAAAAAAAAAAAAAAAGAACAGAAAATAAACAAAAAATACAGAAGAAAAACTCACCTTGAACCTAAATGTTACAATCTCTTTCTCCAGATATACACACAATAAAACCTCAATTCATATTGTGTGTGTGTGTATATATATATATTATATATATACACACATATATATATAATTTTATATCCTGCTTTTTCATATAAACTTCTTCCCATGTTACGAGATGCTCTGTAATCTTAACTGATTATATTACCTTCCACCCAGTAAAAGTGCCATAACGAACCATTTCCACAATGACATGTATTTTGGTTGTTTTGCATTTTTCACAAATGTATAATCATCCAGAGGACTCCACATAAAGCTCTCAATATATTTGTGATTATTTCCTAAGCACAAGCTTTCTAAAACCAAAATTACTGAATTACAAATATTTTACAATTCCATTCATTCTGCCAAAATGCTTTCCAAAACTTTGTACCAACTCACAAGGCCTTGTCAATGGGAATTTCACCATATAATCATCTGCACTGAGTTACAATTTTACAGCCAAAACAAGTGATTTTAATTTATATTACTAATTAAGCTCAATGTTAATAATTAGCATTCCTTCCTTTAGTAGTCATACATACATGTTCTTTATCCATTTATCTATGGGGAGCTTAGTTTTTATGAAAGTTTTATATGAGTGTTTTATGCCAGCCCTCTGTCTCATCTACTGGAAAAATTTTTTTCCCTTGCAATGTTTTTTAAATTAATTATACTGTTGGTGTCATGCAGAACTTCTAAATGTTGATACTCAACGTTATTATTCTTTTACTTCTTTTCCTTTTTAAACTAAGCATTTAAAGCAGATCTTTCTAGTGGCTAAAGAGCTTACCTGTTTGAAGTAGAAACTAGGAAGCTCTGTCAGTAGTTTGGGTAGAGGATGAGGATATGATATACCAAAGAAACTTGGGGAGATAAGTAAAATTTTAAAAACTTACTGACTGACTGATTGTGAGAGATACGAGGGAAGCGAGAAAAGGTTAACTTTGTAATTTGGGGCATCTGGGTGGCTCAGGTATCCAACTATTGGGCTCAGGTCCTGATCTCAGGGTTGTGGGGAGTCTGCTTCCCTCTCTCTCCCACCCCCTGCCACACCCTCCCCTCACACTCTCTAATAAACCAATAAATCTCTTTAAAAATTTGTAATTTCCAGCTAACACATTTGTAAATCTGACAGAAATGGGAAATATCCCAGAAAACTTTAACATATCAATACTGGTTGAAACAAAAAATATTTCAAATTGAATAAATTAAGTAAATAATCCCCTCCCACCAACAGCACAAAGTTCTGCTTATTTATTTATTTATTTATTTATTTATTTATTTATTTCAGACATAGAGAGGCAGAGACACAGGTGGAGGGAAAAGCAGGCTCTATGCAGGGAGCCTAGTGCAGGACTCGATCCCGGGACCCCAGGATCACGCCCTGGGCCAAAGGCAGGCACTAAACCGCTGAACCACCCAGGGATCCCACTTTTTTATTATTTTTTAAAGATTTTATCTATTTGACAGAGAGCACAATCGGAGTGGGAGGAAGCAGCAGGCACAGGGAGAAGGAGAAGCAGGCTCTCCTCTGAGCAGAGAGCCCAATGATGGGCTCTATCCCAGACACAGGACCCAAGCTAAAGGCAGACACCCACTGACTGCGCCACCCAGAAGCCTCTCAATTACTTTTCCTTAAGGTAAAGAAAGAGATAAACCTACTGTGTTTTAATCCACATCAGATACAAGGACTATCTTAATGATATTTAGTAAAGTAGCATGACATCGTTTTGTTACTAAAAATCTAACAATGATAATACTTAAAAAAAATTAAAAGGCTGAATCAGTATTACTTAGGAACTCTTCTTAGGAGAGAAAAACAGAACAAACAGACTAGGATGTTAAGAAAAATACACAATAAAATACAAAGACCTGACACCAACAGCATGATATTAAGAAAAGAAAAGCTGGGTGCACCTGGGTGGCTCAGTGGTTGAGCATCTGCCTTTGACTTAGGTTGTGATCCTGGGGTCCTGGGCTCCCTACAGGAAGCCTGCTTTCTCCCTCTACCTATACCTCTACCTCTCTGTGTCTCTCATGAATAAATAAATAAAATCTTTTAAAAAAGAAAAGAAAACCATAAACTGGGCACAATCAAAATTAAAACTTTGTGAGACCCTGTTATGAAGACAAAAGAGAAACTACAGACTGGGAGAAAATACTTGAAAACATGTATCTCAACAAGGACTAGTAACTACATTAAGAACTCTCAAAACCAAATAAAGGCAAAAGGGCGGAGGGGCAAAACCAGACATTTTGCTGAAGGTGATACACAGTTAATAAGCACAAGAAAAAATATTAATTTCAGTAGCCATCAGGTAAATAAAAATTAAAGCCACGATATTAACATAAGTATTAGAACTTTTTAAAATAAAAAAGAGTGTGGGATCCCTGGGTGGCGCAGCGGTTTAGCGCCTGCCTTTGGCCCAGGGCGCGATCCTGGAGACCCGGGATCAAATCCCACATCAGACTCCCGGTGCATGGAGCCTGCTTCTCCCTCTGCCTGTGTCTCTGCCTCTCTCTCTCTCTCTGTGTGACTATCAAAAATAAAAAAAATATATTTAAAAAAATAAAATAAAATAAAAAAGAGTGAAACACCAAATACTAAATGATAATATGGAGAAACTGAGTCACTCATCACTCATGTTGCTGACTGAAATGTTTAATGGTACAGCCAATCCTTTTAAAAACAGTTTGCCAATTTCTTATAAAATAAACACTATGAAGGTAGGGAGCTCTGTGTAGACTCTCCTAACAGTACTAATCCCATTTATGAGGGCTCCACCCTTATGGCTTAATCATCTCCCAAAGGCTCACCTACTACTTTACTACTCATCACTTTTGAGGATTAGGATTTCAACATTAATGGGGAGGGAGAAGGCAAATATTCAGACCAAAGCACAAGCCAAATGTCCTTCAATGGCTGAATTGTCACTCTGATACATACATACCAAGGGATACTACTGAGCATTAAAAAAGAAACAAACTATTGTTACATTATCAATGTATCAACTTAGATGACTTTCCAGGCAATTATTACTTGCTGAGTGGAAAAAAAGTCAATTCCAAAAGGGTATGAAATGTATGATTTCATTAACATGGTATTTTTTTAAGTGATATAATTTTAGAAATGGAGACTAGGTTAGTGGCTACCAGGGGACAGGGGTGCAGTAGCATTGAGGAGATAGAGGTGTGGCTACAAGAAAGTAAGGAGGGTTTCTTAGGCAACTGTTGTCTATTTTGACTGGTGATATAGGAACCTATACCTGACCAACTGTTTAGAACTAAATTAACACACACACACACACACACACACACACACACACACACACACAGGAATACACATAAGACTGAGGAAGCCTGAGTAAGATTGGTGGATTTTTGTCAGTGTCAGTATACTGACATAATAGTATAGTTTTGCAAGTTATTACAACTCTAAGACATGGGTTAAAAGGCAGAGGATCATTAATTCTGACAAATGCATGTGGATTTAGAATTACCTCAAAATAAAAAGTTTAATTAAAAAAAAAAACCAAACAAACAGGATTCTTACCAGGAAATGGAGGAGTGTTTCAAATAAGAGGACATTTACTATTTTATTATGCACTACATTAATAAATTCAAAGAAGCAAGCATAAGCATATTAGCACTTGTACAAATAGTAAAAAAAAAAAAAAGTAATTTATCTATAGCACTCCAAATACATTTCTGATTTAAAAAGAAAACAAAAGACCAAACAGAAAAGAATACAGAAATATTAAGGTAATAATTTAAAAAATGATAAAACACTAGAGTATTCACCCTAAGACTAGAGAGAAATCATTTTTAGAAATAATACTGAAATGGAGGAGGCACACACAGTGGGTATGTCCTATGAGAACATACCTATGGCAATCTAAAACATAGTAAGTTATAAAATCCAGAACATTGGAATTCTTTCCATTACATTCCATTACTGTAATTAGAACCTGTTAAAAGCCATAAATTACCATAGCTACTATAAAGTTCATTTATTCAATCACCAGACAAAATTTGCACACATCCATCACGTCTTAGGCACTATCTTAAGAGTTAGAGATTCAAAGATCAACGTAAGACATACTTCTTGCTCTCACAGAGCTTACACTCTAGGGAAATATTAATAACATTTATAGAGATGGCATTTATTAAATATTTATAAATGTCAGTTCTGTATCCAGTGGTGAGAGAAAATAAGACAGTTAATTCCTGTCCTCTGGGAGAATCCAAAAGATCAAAAAGGTAAACAGGTGTTTCTAACACAATGTAACTCAGATGAGGGGCACACAGGAACAGCTTCTAGACAACCCTTAGCAGGTAATGGAAAGCAGCTTGCAAAAAGTGTAATTTGTACTGAATCAGTAAGTTAGCCAGGTTCAGAGGAAGTCAGAGATTCCAGGCAATGAACAGCATATAGCTCCAGAAGTAAAAATGAATAATGGAGCTTTACACCAGTCAGCAAGTACTTCAGCATAATAATCTTGATTTTTTTTTCTCATCAAAAATTCTTTGCTCTAGGAATTTAGAAAACTGTTTGCACTAAGATTATAGAAATGTTTCCCTTCACCCATTTTTAAGTTGGTATCTACCACTTTTCATCAGATGGTTAAGCAAGTATAGAAGATGCAATTTCTGTATATGAAATAGACATCTAAAAATTGTATCACTTTCAACCGTATCATAACAATTTGATTATCATAATCTATTTTAGATCACATAAAGCTCTTTAAGAGTCAGAGATAATTCATTTTATTACTTTTTTTTAACCTTTTCCATTTACTTATCCTATAGAATTATATTATAAAAGAATGTATTTGTATGCTCGAAAAGTTCTAACTTGATTATCATATTTCTCTGCAACAAAAAAGGCATTAAAATTGAAATCTAAATTTATCAAAATTTCCTGTGAGATAAGATGCTAAGTATTAAAATTTTTCCTATGGATTTCCTCTAAGTTTTAAAATTATGTGATTACTGTAATGTGTAATTGATCAAAACAATGGCAACATTACATATTACAATACTCATTAAAAAGAAAAGGTAGGGCAGCCCGGGTGGCTCAGCAGTTTAGCACCACCTTCAGCCCAGGGCCTGATCCTGGAGAACCAGGGATCAAGTCCCACGTCGGGGTCCCTGCATGAAGCCCGCTTCTTCCTCCGCCTGTGGGTCTGCCTCTCTCTCTCTCTCTCTCTCTCTCTCTCTCTGTTGCTCATGAATAAATAAATAAAATCTTAAAAAAAATAAGAAGAAATAAAAAATAAAAAGAAAAGGTAAAATTTATTGGAAATGTACCTTATTATGAGCTAAACTGTGTACCTAGGAATCAATATGATTTACTATCATACAGAATCATTGTTTTTTTTTTCAATCATTGGTTTTATTCCCACTTTAATTTTTATAAATTTAACACAGGAGAAACTTGATTCACATAAAGCAGCAGATGAGAATGGAAGTTTCATCACAGCAAAATCACTGAATTCTTTGAATTCTTTCTGGGTTATTGGCTTAAAAGCATATAATCACTTATTATCAAATAATTATTTTTAATAATTCCTTAGCTGACATTTCATATAGGTCAGCCTCAAAATTTGTTTTAAAGCTAAAAAAGAATTTGTCACCCCATCATTAAAATCATTAATTTTTTTTAATTCTGTGAAGCATACAAAAAAAAAAATCTTACAAAGATTCATCATTTTCTTTTATGACACTAAGACAGGATTATTTTAAGACACTATGATAGGATTGGGAAAACTGAAATACTGTTCATTTCAACATCCTCTGGCAAAGAAAACAAAACAAAAAAATAAAACAAAACTCAAAACCAATTAAGATGTTTTTCCCTTATCACTTGTTGTAAAACATGTATTTCTGGGGGGAAAAAAAACCAAAAAAACAAAAAAACCACCTCAGAGGATTACGCTCATTTAGTTTGAGAACATCTACCATATAACATAAATGGCAAAACCTGCTGTTAATGCTAAGCCAGTCAGCCAGTGGAGGCTTACTTTCTCAGAAAATTATGACTTAATTTTCCAATTCAAACAAATATGTTAACCCATGTCCCCATTTGTCTCATCTCATCTGATTTCTAATTCCAAAATTTCACTCAACCACAGATCCTTATGTCACTTGGATTGAAACAAGGCACTACTCACTTCAGCATTTCTCTTTTGGTTTTGCTCTTATAACAGGAATTATATTCCTTATAATAGTGAATAAAGAATGAAAACGTTAAGTCATTTCATGAAAACTTTTTTACATTTTGTGAATTCAGAACGCTGCAATACTGGCCAGGTTTTAACATGAAGCTTTACCCTTAACAGATATATTTCTAAGTGTGAGACCTCTGAAAGAGACTTTTTCATTATGGTCCTTCCATGTCCTCGCCTCCACAACTAAAGCTTTTCACACCCTCTCCTACATGACCTGTACCAAACTGTTCCCCTGTCCACCCCTCTGGATAAAGTCCCAAAAGATCAAATAATGGCTACTAATATCTAAGGACGATTCTTCCTCTTCCCCCTTATAAAATGTTCTATCCTCATTCCCCAAATTAGAATGTTGCTTTTGACATCCTTTCTCATGCCCAGCATTTTAAATAAAAGCTTATTCTTTGCTCTGATGTTCTTCCACACAAGACAGGGAAGGACAGGAAGCTCTCCTTAACACCGTAATTAAGAGACTTCACTTCACCAGTAATTTAAATTGTCCCTTTTTTCTGGACACCCTGGAAGGTTTTTCACCTTCTTTCCCAGGGCAACACACCATAAAAATATTCATGATACATGAGAGTATGTCTTTCTTCTTTAAAGTAGAAGGGCAATTGTGAACAGGATGTGGGAAAAAAGAAGCAGTATACTACTTTGCTACCCTGATCAAAGGAGCTTTGTCAGAGAAGAAATACAGAGGTTGAGAATTGGGGAGATGATTCCTGTAGAATTTCTTGCATACCAAAGTTTGAAGAACACTGGCTGGTATGTGTAAAGCACAAAACACAAGAAGTCACACAATGAGCAGTCTTCTGCTACATAACAGAATCAGACCCACATATATAGCAGCTACAGGAATTATGAGATAACAAATATTAAATATTTTTAAAGTGTTTAAAGAAATAAGAGTGTTTAAAAGATAGTAACAAAAGGCTATCAGAAATGGCTAGGCTGATTTAAAAACAACAACAAAAAAAGAGAACATCCAGAAATAAAAAATGAAGCTAGAAACTCAATAAATGGATATATGAAGTAAACACAGACCTAAAGAAATTATACAATAGAATGCAGCACAGAGAGACAAAGGGATGCAAATCATGAAAACATTAAGAGACAAAAAAGGAGAAAAGTGCAGCCCGTCTAATGAAAACTTCAGAAGAAAATTCCTCTAGAGATAATAGTAGAGAATTTTCCAGAATTTATCAAAGACACCATCTATAAATCCGAACAAGAAAACAAATCAAGTCCTAGAAAATCAGAACATAAGTCATGAAAGTGATAAATTGGCTATATTTTAAATTAAGAACTTC
The DNA here is from genome assembly GCF_018345385.1 of Vulpes lagopus. Taxonomy (NCBI): domain Eukaryota; kingdom Metazoa; phylum Chordata; class Mammalia; order Carnivora; family Canidae; genus Vulpes; species Vulpes lagopus. The sequence goes on along the minus strand of NC_054825.1, from coordinate 90,952,080 downwards.
TGAACATCAAAGGACTTCATAAATAGAGTGAAAAGTCAAACTATGAACTTGGAGAAGGCATTTGCAAAGCATGTAACAAATGAGCAGTATCTACATTGTTAAGAAAAAACAAACACTGAAATTTTAAAAATGGACAAAAGCAATAAATAGGTATTTCAAAGGAGAAATCACAAATAGTAATTAACATATGAAAAGATGCTCAACCTCATTAAGACTCAGTGAATTGCAAATTTAGCTTGAATTTCATGCTCATCAGATTGGCAAAAATTATAAAGTCTAATAACTTCAAATATGGTGAGTATCTTGGTGTTCATTTTATTATTCCTTAAACTGTATATACATATTGTACTGTTCTTTAATATGCACACATTTCATAGCAAAAATATTTTGTAAGTACCACTTGGATTTAGCAATGAAAACGTTTGTCCACAGCCCTGCTGAGAGCAGTTTCAGTGAAATAAAGGGCATGAAAAGCATGCTGCAATGAGCTGAAAAGGCTCTATGAGATAAGGAGGTAAAGACAACACCGACAACTATTTCAAGCTAACCTTGAAGTTAGGCAGACAGGATTATAACTTTAGGAGAATGTCACAGTGAGAGCTTTTTAGTTTATTCTGTTTTTTAAATAAGGGAAACTGGGGCAAGTTTAGAAAGAAACAGCAAAAGGGAGAGGATGATGACACAAAATAAAAGTCCCTCGCTATTCACAAAGGTATATAATACTGAGCTCATGAATAGGAATTAGTTTCAGACAAGAACAAGGGTTCCTCCTTCATTGTAAGAAATTACCTCTTTGACCTACTGCTCTATCCACTGTAGTTACAATGGGCTCCTTGATCCTCCTTCAAGCCCCAGCCTTGTGACTTTTGCATATGTTATTCCCTCTACAGAGAATACTCTTTTCCAATGATGCAAAGCCTGCCTTTCATGCCTTTCAAGTCCTTGCTCAGCAGTGAACTCAGTGAAGCATTCCGAGTACCTTGAAAGTGTAATCCCCTCCTTACTCCCTGACACCTCATTCCTAGCACTCCCTATTCTTTTCCCCTGCTTTTTCTTCAAAACTTTCTAATATTCCATATAATATACTCATTTTACTGTTTAATCTCCAACCCCCCCCCTCCTCCCCACTTGTGTATAAGCTCCATGGATGGCAGGAACCGCCGCCACGGTGCCTGGTAATACTTGATACAGGAAGAAGCTCAATAAAGACAAGGTGAATACATGATTAATAGCCCCTACTTGAGGAACTGGAAAAACAAATATGGAAATAATACCGTATGATTTGAACAAAACGAGGTTCAGCCTAAAGATAATCAACTTACTGCCTGTAAGAAGGGGTTACATCTGACTTCGATCTTGAATCATGAGGCGTTTGACAAGTGGGAAAAAAATAGTAGACATTCCAAGAAACTGAAGAACAGGGAGGTTTGAAAGGGCTTTGTACACTTGAGAAATGAGAATGGGGTACTGGAGTATGACCAGATTTTAGTGAACCTTACAATATTCGCAACGGAAGACACATTATATTGAATTTTTCGATGCTAACAACCCTTTACAGAACATTACAGATGCTTGGTCACTTGTTTATTTGCAGTCAAGTTTAAAGTTTACATAAAATCGCTGGACTTTTTGCAAAGGAAAAAGTTTGAACAACCTAATCTGTTCTCCATCATCTGTGGACTCTATGTCTCATCATCAACCAAAGTGACAGTATTTCTACCAAATGTCTCCACTCCGAGTATCACTCAACGAAGACAAAAAAATTTTCACTGGTGGGAAAATGGCCAAATCCAAGTGCTAAGTTTCGTAGCAACTACTATTTATGAGTTTTTTGATGGGCGTGCATGTTGCTACAATTAATCTGCACTTATTACTAGTTTTCAATTTAGTCTCCCTTCCTTTCGTCCACATCTTTACTGTCTTGGGGACACTCACCTTCGTTTCAGCCCCAACACAATGACTGAATTACCCAGGTTATTGTCGAGACAGGAGCCTCTCTCGAGAACACACGGAAAACCTTAATTAAGATTGTGTGAGCTCAGGAGCCCATGTGCCAGTTTAGGAAGTTAAGCACAAGACTAGGAGGCGGCGAACACCAACTGTTCTTTCTACGTTTCGCTACTCTGGGGTTTGCGAGGGGGCGGAGAGCAGCCGAGGTGGGGCGATTCCTGAAAAGGGCGGGCCCCACAGTGTTCCCAGGGCAGGCGAGAGGTCAAAGCTCAGGTCTAAAGCTGGAGGGGCGGGGCCTGGCTTAAAAACAGGGGGTGGTGCGTGGGCCCTGGAGGGTAAGGAGGGGCACGGCGACTCGGAAAGACTCACAGTAATAAGCCACCACAGGGTCCCGCTTGTCATGCTCCTGAGCCGTCCGCAGATGATGCTGTATGCTCTTAAACTGGGGGGGGAGTGGGGGCAGCGGAGCAAGCGCGGCCATCTCTATTCCAGGAATCACCACTTCCTACTCGCGCGCCACCGGTACTTCCGCTTCCGTCTGGTAGGTCGCGCGCAAGAACGCGAAGGCAAGTCCCGCCCACTTTCCCGTTGCTAAGCGACAGCAAGTCAACGACGGGCTGCCGGCAGGGACAAGCTCAGTCAGTGTACCTGGCTCTCGGCGGTTAGAACCCAGAGAAGGCTGAGCGGCTCTGCGGCTGTGCGGCTGGTGGCATCAGCGCTCTCTGCTGGCTGCGGGGGGCAGGGAAAAGAGTTTTTGTTTTACTTGGTAGCGCCCTTCTTGCCTTTTTTTCCCGTTTCTTCTTCCTTCCTTCTTTCCTCCTTCCTTCCTTCCTCCCTTTCAGCGAAATGTTTGTTGATTGGGAGGAAGAGTAAAGGTGTGAATTGCCTTTGACATCTTTCCGAAATCATCACTTCCAGTTTCTCAGATTATCTTAATAGCATCCTTAGAAGCCTTACTGATTTTGGAAGCTTTAAATTCAGTAGTTGTGGAAGATGAAAGATGGTGTGTTGAGATTTTTATATTGGATTCTTCTATCTTGACATACTGGATAAAATAACCAGAATTTTTTCAAATACTAAGCACATTAGGCTTAAAGCAAAATGAATTTTTGTTCGAACTGGATAGGCATACACTAGTGAATGAGAAACCTGAAGATCATTTATTTCAGGAGAATGATCAATAATTTGCCCAGTATTTGACTCATACCACTGTAAGCATCAACTTTACCTTCCACCGTCAGTGACTTCAATTCTTTTCCTCTTACGTCCCATTATGCCATTTTCCAGGACTTTGTTTACACTTACTAGCCGCCCCTAATAACCATCTTTATTGCTTTTTTTTTTTTCTCACTGACCAATTTTGAAGGTTCATCCTAAAACTAGTTTTTCATTGAAATCACACCATCTCCAAGGAAACAATATCTCAAGCTCTGAAATTTGCCCTGCCTGCTATTCTCTAATTATCAGATCGTCCTCCCCACCCCCCCCACCCCTGCAGAAACTGCTCTGTTTTTATTATTACCTCAGCTGCACATCTTTTGTCTGTTTCTGCTTGCAGAGTACATTACTTTACTCTGGGTCTGCTTTTTTTTTTTTTCCACCTGACAAGAAACAGAGTCCTCTATTCTCCCCAATCTCAGGAACACATTCACGACCACTTGAGAATGTATGTGCTACAGACTGAATATTTGTGTCTCCTTAAAATTCATATGTTGAAGCCTAATGCCCGATGTGATGGTATTAGGAGGTGGGGTCCTTGAGCAATGATCCTGGCAGGGCCTTTATACATGGGATGAATGCCTTTATGAAAGAGACCCCAGAGACTCAGAGGGCCCTTTCACCAGGTGGATACAAGAAGAAGGCCACTTTCTTAGCAGTCTCCACCTTAGGAGAGGGGTCTTGCTAGAACCTGATTTTGAACTGGAACCCGGATTTTGAACTCCCAGCCCTCCAAACTGCAAGAAATAAATTTCTATTGCTTATAAACTACCCAGTCTGTGGTATTTTGTTCTAGCAGCCTGAAGGGACAAAGACAGTATGATTTCTCTTTCCTCTTATTTTCACTATCCAAACTTCCAGTCAGAATAGTTGGGATTGGTAGAGGAACTAAAGTAGAGTGGGATAACCATAAATGTATGTCATCTCTCTGTCCTTTTGACTGATCGTTTATTCTTTTCCTGTTCTTGACTGTCAACTGTGGTTGTCCTTGAAGTTCACCTAAGAAGTTGTTGTTTTTAGTCTCATATACAGGTCTCACCCCCGGGCGCCCAGATGCAATTGTTCGGGGTTGGAGTCTAAATATTAGTTCTTTTAAAAAATCTTCGGGAAATATGATGGTATATCCAGGGTTGAGGACCAGTGCCCTAATAAATCATCAATTTGTAGCTGATGTTTCAAGCCTTCTTCACTCTAAGTTAGATTGCCTTGACCAGAAACTGCAATTGATCACAGGCTATGAATCGTTTTACCTCACCTCTGCCACAACAAAGCACTAATAACTAGCTAGCTTTTGCTGAGTATCTATTACATGTATGTTTCTAGGAACTTTACATCAACTGATTTAATCTTTACCACAATCCTATGAAGAAGGTATTATCATTTTCATTATTTTACGCATAAGAAAAATGAGGCACTTAGAAGTTATGTAACTTCAGATCACAGTAAATACGAGTGTTTGGTATTAGAATCCATGTGCTTTGGTTTCAGAGCCTATGAATCTAACCACTAATGCTTGACTTTAATGTCTCTCTAGACCAATATAGCCTTGTATTTTGTATTTTTCCAGTTGAATGACCCTATGTCTGAAAATCATGTGTTCCTAGTCCTAGAGAAAGCTGTATCTTCCTGTTATTCTTCTGATCTTTCCTTTTGGGACTGGAGGTTTCTCAGGTCTCTTTCTCATTTGCAGATATTCTAGGAAGAAAGGGGCAAAATAAGTAAAGTGAAATCGTTAAAATTGGATTTTAGTCCATCTGCCAACACACGCCCTCTTCTTTTTGAGACCTGTATTCCTATCAAAAGAGGAGTATTGATGTGAGGAAGAAAACTAATAGAGACCGTTAGCAAAACGGCACATTAAAATTATAGTGTAAAAGAAAATAGATATTAATAACAAGAGGTTGTTCCTTCTTGTTAATGTTTTATAATAAAGAAATTACTATGAAGAAAGACGTAAATTCTCCTCTCTCCAGCTCTGAGCAATTACTGAGGGATAACACGTCATCCTCAAGGTTGGGGCTTGATCTTGGCAATTTAGGGGAAGGCATGGATAGAATTCACCAGTGAAGCTATCTGGGGCTGTCATTTTCCTTGTGGGAAGGGTTTTTATTTTAAAGGTGATTTCTTTAATAAGTATAAAGATATTCATATTTCTGTTTAATTGTTAAGTTTTTAGTAATATGTGCCTTTCAAGGAATGTGTCCATTTTATGTAAGTATCAAACTTATTGACACAATGTTGTTCCTGATGTTTCCTTATGATCATTTAAGTATTTGATTGTGATGTCTCTTTTTTTCATTTATGATGGTGGTCATTTTCATTTTTTCTTCTATTATCCCAATCTGTCTAAGCGAGAAATGTATCAATTTTACAAATCTTTTCAAAGAACCACTTCTTGTTTCATTGATGTTTTCCCTATTGTCATTCAGTTTTCTATTTCAAGGTTTTTGTGCTTTTATTTCTATTTCGCTTCTGTTTAATTTGTATTTAAGCTATTCTTTTCATAATTTCTTAAGGTGAGAGGTTTAAATCACTTTATAACTTATTTTTTTCTAACAGAATATTTATGCTTTCCACATATGTGCTTTCCACAAATTTTGAGAAACTGTGTTTGCATTAGCATTTGTTTATAGTGGTTTTCAATTTCCACCTAATTTCTTCCTTGATCTATGGGCCAACAGAATTGCATTGGTAGTTTCTCAAATATTTGGATATATTCCTGATATCTTATTTTTATTAACTTCTCATTTAATTCCATTGTGATCAACTAACATACTCTGTATGATTTCATTCCTTCAGACTTTCTTATAACCCAGCAAAGAGTCTCTCTTGGTGAATGTTGCACATGTACATGAAAAAAAAATATATATGATCTGCTGGGGTGAGGTGAAAGGTTCTGAAAATATCAATCAGTGCAAGTCAGTTATCAGTAATGGGTAATCTTCCATATCCTCTCTAATGTTCTTTCTAATTTGTGAGCTGATTAGTGAGAGAGGGTGTTGAAATCTCTAATTGTAACTGAATGTATTTCTCTTCCGAATCTTGTCAGATTTTGTTTCATGTATTTTGCTGCTCTGTAACTGGTGACAAACATTTAGAAGTGTTCTGCTTCCTGATGAAATTATACTTTAATCACTATTAAATGTCTTTTTTATACCTGCCATTCTCCCTTGTCCTGAAATCTACTTGAGTTTTCTCATATTATAGCCACGTCAGCTCTCTTATGCTTTTGCATGATATATCTTTTCCCATTTTATCTTATTATCTATTTGTAAAAATATTTGAAAGGTTTAAATACTAAATCTTTAAATATTCAAAAATATTTAAAGTGGTTTTCTTGTTGTTTGGTCTAATTTTTTAAAAAATGCATCTGAACAATCTTTGCTTTTGTTTAGGGTGCTAATACTTTTTATATTTATTGTTACTATTGATATTTTTAGATTTAGGCCTACTGCCTTGTCATTCCTTTCAATTTTCCCTATCATTTTTTGGTTTCCTTTTCCTCTTTTCTGCCATCTTTTGGATGAATTGAATGTTAATTAATTTTATGATTTTATTTAATTTCCTTTGTTGGCTTTTAGCCCAAATTTTGTTGTTTTGTTTTACTGGTTATCTTATATGTTATAGTATACATCTTTAAATTATCACAGTCTACTTCAAGAGATAATATACAGCTTTACATATGAGAATCTTTTAATAGTATACCTCCGTACTTAATTTGAGTCACCATGTTTATCTATTTTATTATTTTCCATTACCATTTTGTATATATTTTATATGTTGTTTTCTTATATTTTCTTTTTTTTTTTTTTTTTTTTTAAATTTTTTTTTTTTTAATTTTTATTTATTTATGATAGTCACAGAGAGATAGAGAGAGAGGCAGAGACACAGGCAGAGGGAGAAGCAGGCTCCATGCACCGGGAGCCTGACGTGGGATTCGATCCCGGGTCTCCAGGATCGCGCCCTGGGCCAAAGGCAGGCGCCAAACCGCTGCGCCACCCAGGGATCCCTGTTTTCTTATATTTTCTAATTTATTACTGTACTTTCTGCCTTTTTCCTTATTAAACTATTTTTGTATTTTTTAGCTTTACTTTGAAGTTCTTATTTTTACTTTTTGAATTATATTTAATATTTCTTTTTAATAATAAATATATTTTCAGCTGTCAATTTTCTGTGTACTACAGACTTGGTCCTATCTCATGGGTTTCAATATGTAGTACTCTGACTGTTATTCATATTTATTTATTTATTTATTTTTAAAATTTTTATTTATTTATTTATTCATGAGCTACAGAGAGAGAGAGAGAGAGAGAGAGGCAGAGACACAGGCAGAGGGAGAAGCAGGTTCCATGCAGGGAGCCTGATGTGGCTTTCTATCCCAGGTCTCCGGGATCGTGCTCTGGGCTAAAGGCGGTGCTAAACCGCTGAGCCACCCGGGCTGCCCTGTTATTCATTTTTAAATACAGAAAAATTTCAGTTTAAATTACCTTGTTTGATCTATGAGCTGTTTATAAAATACTGACAGTCTTATTAATTTTACTACATTTGCATTTTGGTAGAAAAATCTTTTTTATGAATACTTTATATTTACACTGTATAAGTGCCATATGTGTGTTTATCATTTGTTATTCAGGAGTGTATAACTGTGTGCTAACAATCCTGATATAGTTACCAACCAAACAAAATCATAAAATAGTAGATCATTAAGTAATTAAAAAGATTATCCAAACCAACTCTCTCACTGGATCTGTATCTTGAAACATAACAATTTGTACTATTTGCTGAAAAGAAGCAGAGGCAAGTAGGGTTTCTATGGTGGCTTTGAAATGCCATCACCTGTCTAGTGAGGAGATGGGGGCGGGGGGAGGGCAGCTGCCAAAGAGGTTAGATTTTGCAGGACAGACTACCCTAGAGGAGAGAATTGCAAAGCGAGAGCGCTCCAGAGAGCTGTAAAGGGTCTCCATCTGAGTCCTGCTCAGTGAAACGTCTTTAAATATGTTTCAAGGAAAAGAACGACTGAAAACATTGAAAGAAACAGTAACCAAGATACTCACAAGATTGAGACCAGTTGCTTTTCACAACAGGCAAGATAGAAAAATCTCTTTACAAAGAATCATACTTTAACAATTTACTAGAGGATGAATCAGAATAAGAATAAATAGGTGTTTGCCTATGAGTGGGCAGTAACATGAAGGGGGAGGGGGGGGGGGTTGAGGAAGTCTTTCCTGAGAAAAATCCTAAGAGGGTGAATGTCCTGTGCTACCCTCTCCCTTCTTTCTTTTGATACCTCAAAATACCTGTTTTCTGTAACCACAGCAATTTATGTAGCAATCAGAATTCAATAAACAGAATGTTTGTGCCCCTCCTCAAATTCATATTTTAGAATCCTAACATCTAATGAGATGATATTAGAAGATTGGATCTTTGGGAGGTGATTAGGTCATGAGGGTAAAGCCCTCATGAATGGGATTAGTGCCTGATAAAAGGAACCCCAGAGAGTTCCCTCACCTTCTTTCCACCATGTGAGGACCCAGGACAAGACTGTAACTCTGGAAGAGGGATCTCACCAGAACTTGACTGTGCTAGCCTCCTGGTCTCAGACTTCCAAGCTCTAGAACTGTGAGAAATAAATTTCTGTGTTTATAAGCCATCCAATCTATGATATCTTGTCAATAACAGTCTAAATGGACTAACAGGAGTCAACCCGCTTGAGGATAGAATTTTGAGTGTGGTGGAAAGATAACATTTCCAAAATACCAAAAGGTTATCTTATAGAGTACTCAGCAAAGATTTGCCTTAGTAAGGTGGCAAAATTAGCCCTTCAGAGAGAGCTACACTGATTCTATCTAGAGAACTTAAAAGGAAGCACAGAGGATCAACCATTTGCAAGTAACGTAACTGTGCTCCAGAATAAAGTTTAAGAATCTTCATGAGAAGGGACGCCAGAATAAAGTTTAAGAATCTTCATGAGAAGGGACGCTCAGAGGTTGAGCATCTGCCTTTGGCTCAGGGCGTGATCCTGGGTCCTGGGATCTAGTCCCACATCAGGCTCCCTGCATGGAGCCTACTTCTCCCTCTGCCTATGTCTCTGCCTCTCTTTCTGTGTCTCTCATAAATAAATAAATTAAATTTAAAAGAAGAATATTCATGGGGAGACAAAAATATCTTGTATCCAACAAAATAAAACATACAATATCAGGCATCAAGTAAAAAATTACCAGCCTTCCAAAGGTACAGGAAAATAGATCGAAGATAAATGTGTTTGTGGGAGGATTGGTGAAAGCAATCCACCCTGAGTGTAGGCAATAAAAGGTGTGTTATCTATAGAGAATTTAAAAATAATAACAAAGTGGAATAAATATTGCTGCTGTTTCTTAGCACATAGGGCCAGAGATTCTAAACAAAGAAGGTGAATCAATACTTCTTTCAGGGTAGGCTATTTCCACAGTCCCTGCTCTTTAGGGTGCCACTAGACCACTCACTAAATATCTCATAAAGGCACTAAATCTGGGCTATCTTTGTATATGAAGTCTTAATGCAGTACATGTTAAATAACAGCAAATTCTTAGCAGCTCTTTGCTAAGTGAAAATAACTTGGCTCTTCTCCTGTGCTTTCTTTGTGGAGAAAAATCTCAATGCCTTAAAATCCTAAATCTAGAAATACATGGTATTAAACATGGGCTAAATAATGCCTAAGAAAAAAATTGAAATCCTCAAGATTTGAGTAACTATACTTTCTTTGCTAATAAGGCATCAATACAAGGCAGTCATACATAAAAATTTTAAATGATATCAAATAAAGGTGATTATTGGTAAGGCAGGCAGATATAAAGAATACGCTGAACTGATACAAATTTCTCTGAGATAATTTTATAGCTCTTTAGGAAGTCTAATTCAATATAAATATAATTTTCCAGTTCAAAAATCTTGAACGTAAAAGCTATAGTTATTAGGGTACCTGTGAGAGGATTTTCTTTTTCAACAAGAAACAAGGAAACCATTCACAATATTTGCCATAGCATTTTTAATTTATTTGCTGGCTATATTACCATATCATTTAATGTTAAAAATTTCAAGAAAACAGTGTAATATTAAAAATGTAATTATTCCATTTCTTTAAGTTAGTGATCAAACTATAGAATGACTTTTAATGATTAATTTACAACTTTGGTGCTTAAATAAGTTACATTTTACATGAATGCAAATAGAATTAGACCCTCAAAGTTTAGCCAAAAGGGTTAGGCCTTTCTATCTAGTTCTAATGTGGTTGGATGACTTTGAGCATAAATATTAATCTCCCTGAGATTCAATTTTCCACTCTGTGTAAAAGAGATAATCAAAGTTTCTCTGGCCACAAAACACTGTAATTATTTAAGATGTTTCATGTGAGAAAACTCTGTAAGAGTACTATTTAAAAAAGAGTTAACATTAGTTCTGCATGTATATTCTAACATGTGACAAAATTAAAATAGAATTAAATGTTTGTTCAAGAATACCTGCCTTTGAACTTAGTATAGTATTTTATATTAGACATGAAGCTCAGACACACTGAGGTAAGCTTTAGGAACAGATATTTATGCTTGAAATTGAGATATTCACTGAATAAGATGAAACTAATAAAAATGATTGATGAAGAATTGTGGCCTGACAGTAGGTAATTAACCTTTTGGTCATTGCCTGATTAGAAAGCATAATCTTCTAAATATGATCTCAAAAACTTCAGCAACACATAATACCACTGTAATCACAGTAAATGTATACATTGCAATGAGAAAAATCGTCTTCTCAAAGTGTTCTGGCACCATGCATTTTATAATAGTAAATTTTTTCCCAAGAGATCCAGCATCACACAGGTAGAGGGCTTTAACTTGGAAACCAAAGAGGTGAATCTGAAGCCAAAATGCTATCACCTCTAGACTAATTCTTAATAAAACAGAGAGGATATAAATTACAGTGTAGATAGGCTTTTGAAGAATGCATTCTTGATTGATGCTTTTACATGCAGCATAAAGATGGAAAATAGCTCCAGGAACCAGGACAATCACTAGTTGTAACGCCCAGAACACCTAAAGTATGTCAGAAATATCTTAGTCAAATCAATCAACATGTTACCAAAAACACACCAAAGAGAATGACTCTCAACAGAGGCAAACTTAACAATTCTAAGTTTCATAAGTCTCAATTCTAAAACTAATATAATGAAGATAGTCATGTTGAACATATTCAATTACTAAGATAATTTAAAATTTTCAACATCTCAGTAATCGTGAAAAGATAATCCTATTTTGCTGTCATCAGCTACCAATTACTAATAATAATGAAATATTTTATTTAGTAGCTACCCAGGTTCCATTTTCTAACTATAGGCCTAGAGTACAATTCTAACATCAATAAATAACAGAATTCTGGAGATGGAAGAAACTCTTGACCAACTCAAATTAATTTACCTGAAATATACAGTCAGTTAGAGAAAAAGTAATATTTCTAGAAATAATACCTGTTAAAGCATTCTTCATTGTCTTAGGACATTATTTACATTTAAAAAAATCAATTTTTTATCTGGTGTAGAGGAAGGTTTGCGTGCACACAGAAAAACTTACTTGTGGAGTGATTGGCCTGAACTGATTGTAACAAAAGAGATTTATTTCTCTTTTGTCTGGATCACAACTGAAGTGCAAAGCCTCATTCCCATAGACTGCAAAGCCTAATACCCCAAGGAAGAACATTCTTACTGATCCAAAGAAAAGGGTGTGGAATTGACCGATCACGGTTGGAGGCTTCACCTGTTAATGGTTTTAGGAGAAAAAGATGTTTTGAAAACAAACATTAAATATGTACATTTTAAAGGAAGTTTTCATTATCACATTTAAAAATATTTAAGATTCATGAATTTTTGAGGCAAGATATAACTTTAGACCTCATCAAGTCCAATGCAAATTCTTCATCATAGATTGCTCACTCCTTTCCATTCCAAAAATATGAAATGCAACAAATAGGGACATGTTGCTAATCACATGTATAATTTTGGAAATATTTAAAAAGCTCTGCATTCAATGACTTTCCCTACCCCTGTAATCCTTTTGCAATAAAATCAAGAGAATCTTAGAATATCTAAGAGCTCTTTTAGAAAATTAGATAACAGATCTAACATTAAACTCATTGATATGCATACTGTTTAACAACCAAATTATGTTTATTTAATTGTCATTACAGCTTATTTTCCACTTCTTACCTATCGAATTGAGAGTGAGCTACTTTAAAACACTAACAGCTAAAAGTACTTCCTGAATTATTTTACTTATAAGTTTTAAATTCAGAATATTTTGAAGTATATGGTTGATATTTATATTATTCTCCATATATGTAGAGGTTCTTATTCATCAACATTTATGCAAATCAGGTTAAAATACAAGACAAGACTCAAACAATTGTTGGTTGTTTGCTTGTTTGTATAATACTTACACATCCTTCATAGAAGTTTCTGATGTAATTTAGAGACATGTCTCAGGAGTAGTTATCCTGGCATCCCTGTGGGTTAATTTTTGACCCACATTGCCACTTCGCCTCTGTCAGACTCAAACTCATATTCTCTCATGACTCTTACAGCAGAAAACACTTATCACTGCAAATTTCTCTCCCATCCTCCTTTTATGTCTTTTTTTTTTTTTCATAGATCTCTGGGGCCCCAGTCAACTTTCCTATCTCTCTCCCAAAACAAAACAAAACAAAACAAAAACAAAGAAAAGCAGAGGGCATGTGGTCAATCTAATAATCCCTTGACTTACACTGTCAGCAGAGCCAGCCAGCCAGACAGGAGTGCCAGCAAAGCAAGAAGCCAATCCAACAAGGGCTCCGAGTACTCAATGCCTCTCAATTACCTGAGAATTGCCTATATGTAAATCAGTGGATTCTTAAGCTTAGAATTTTCGCCAAAATGTCCAGTGATCTTTTCCCCGCATTCATTTAGGTATGTCTGAAAAGATAAGTACGTAGGAAATAGTTCTGATTATTTCTTGTTTACTTTTGTAAAATAGCTCTAATTTCTGGGACATTTAAGAAACTTGCAACACAAGGACGCCTGGGTGGGTCAGCGGTTTAGTGCCACCTTCCGCCCAGGGCGTGAACCTGGAGTCCCAGGATCGAGTCCCACATCGCGCTCCCTGCAGGGAGCCTGCTTCTCTCTCTCCCTATGTCTCTGCCTCTCCCTCTCTCTGTGTCTCTCATGAATAAATAAGATCTTTAAAAAAAACTGTAACACAGATTATGATAGCTATTACAACATCAAATATTACTGATATCTTGCTATATTTGTCTTTTTGCTGAATGCTTACTATGGACATGGAAAAATCTGTAGTTAGATCTCCATTCTGAGTAAAAACATAGTGTACTGCCAACCAAGATGAGCTCAGGATCTGGCAAAAATCATGTGAATAATCCTGCCTTTTCTTTCTTTTGTCCTTCAATAAATACATCAAGTGCTAGATAGACATTGATATGGGTGTTGGGATCAGCAGGGGACAAAACAGACAAGGAGATGCCTTCCAACTAATACATCTGTAGAGTATCTTCCACCTACCCATACTTCCATAGCTAATGGCAGATCACATCTGTTTTTTCTTCACCTGCCTTTCTCATGTTTGTTTTGTTTGTGATCTGTGAAAGTTGTGACTCTAGACAACTTCACTGCTCTCCTTAGCAAGTAGAGAAGTGATTGCATAACACATGCAGTTGCAGCCAATGGGTAAGGGGCAGTGGCCATGTTGAATCAGTGTTGTACTGAATACGGAAAATAAACATGGACAATGTAATGATCCCTCAGAGCTGTTGGATGAAAGAAATTGGCATATATTCTCCTCTTCTCAGAAACAGAATTCCAAGGCAGTGCTGGGTGGCTCAACGGTTTAGCGCAGCCTTCAGCCCAGGGCCTGACCCTGGAGACCCGGGATCGAGTCCCACGTCGGGCTCCCTGCATGGGGCCTGCTTCTCCCTCTGCCTGTGTCTCTGCCTCTCTCTCTCTCTCTCTGTATCTCTCATTAATAAATCATTTTTTAAAAAAAATCTTAAAAAAAAGAGAAACAGAATTCCAGGTTTGCTATGTATGGATTCCTATGAAAGGGCATCCAAAAACCAAAACTATCTTTTGCATGGGAGGAATTCTGCTTTGACTCCTATCATGTACAATTATGAATGTGTTTATTTAGCCCATTATATGCTAAGGTCAGACATGTAAAAATCATCAAAGTCTTCTTTGTTTTTTCAGAGAGGAACAAAATTGGCTTGAACCTTAATTGCATGTGTAGATGGGAGAAACACAGTATCATTTTTATTGTTGGGAGCTATGAAGGACCAAATAAATAATACTGCTCTTCCCTTTATAGGTTATGATCCAATTGAGTCATAAGACAAAGGAGTAAAGCATATGGCTGCTAAAATATCACCCTTATTATACTCTTATTACCATAAAGATTATGTTGGATGAGGGATGTGGTTTTTCTCTTTGGGAAAGTGTGATTCTTAGGTAGACACAAGTGCAGGCCTGGTTAATACTGTATCATGCTTGTCTTTCCCTCCCTGCCTCTTTAAGATTTATACATGAGAAGAGCAGAGTAGAACTGCTAATCTCTGTGGACAACTGGCTTCCAAGGGGGAAAATGCTAAGAAGTAAATGATGAATTCTCAGTTTTGCCTTCCAAATATAAGGTAAACTCATCAGATAAGATAGTGACTATAGTTACTCTGGCCTCATGTGTTTGGCAATTGATGGGGCTATTAATTGGGATGACAACCCGAACTTCTTTTCATGCTAACAGTTGAGGATAACAGAAGCAGCAAAAGACGGCAGTCCCCAACGTGCAAGCATTATTTAGTCCTCTGCTTGATTCATGTCTGCTAATGTTACATTAGGCAAAGCAAGTTACACGGCCAACACAGATATGAGAAAGAGCTACAACTGCTTGATGGTTCTGCAGTCACATGGGTGCAGAAATAGGAAGAATTTGTGACTAATTTTGTATGCTACCACAATATGCCCTCTGATCACATATATTCATATTTCTCCCACATGTCGTCACACTCATTCCAAAATGGTGAAAGTCTCATCTAATTAGGGTTGAAATGCAACGTTCTGTGATTTGCATCATGTACAAATCTGGGTGTGGCTGATATATGGCTCCTTGTGATCCAGAATCTAATGAAACAAAAGGAAACATTATCTTCCGTACAATGTTAATGCACGATAGAGATACAGGGGTAGGATGACTCTAACAGATACCTCCACTTCCAAAATGGAAGAGTAGGAGGCATACTGTTGTCACTGGTCCATAGTAATTCTGAAATTCTGCATGGAACATATTGCCAGTTCTCCCTATTCTGAAGGCAGAGAATATCCCCTGATTAAGACGTAGTACTACTTCTTGAAAGATGCTCCCCAGTCTCCTATACTGTACTTCTTAATTGAAATGGTTTCCTGCTGCATTGTTGTCAATAGTCTGTGACTCCATCCTTTATGTTCTTAGCTGGAAAAAATCTGACCTTTTTCATTAAAACATGATTGCATTTGAAGCAGGATAGCTTCCTCAGACTGCTCCCTACTAGAAATTTGGAGGACCATAAGTCTTTTTTACAGTCTGACTAATATCCATTTGATTCAAACTAGTAGTTTTGTTTTGTTTTGTTTGCTGGTACAACTCTCTTAATTGCATTTTTAGTTTTCAATATTTTGGTTTTAATGCACTTAGTTTGAATAAAAGTTATACCTACAATTATTTTAAAGAAATACCTCTTTCTACATATACATTTACTGCTATTTTAGGATTAGGCTTATTTGAGACAATGCTTTTAATGATTTTTAGAAAATTTTTGTCTAATTGAGATGGTCAATTTGTCATGTATTAAATATTCTGAGTTTTATCAAAGGATGTTATAGTCATACTGTTGATTTGCTTTTTAACATGTCTTGCACTAGGAATTTTCACCTGCCAGGGACACTAGAAATGAAAACAAAACAAAACAAAACAATTCTCATGTAGCAAATCCTGATCTCTCTATATTTTCCCTGAAAACTCATTTCTAGGCCCCTTAGTAGGTCATTGGTCTCCTCTTATACCTTATCAAATGGGACTAGGAGTACCAAACTGTTACTTTTAGGATTCCTTCTGGATTGCTTCTTAGCCAAGTCCAAATTTTCATTAGTACATGTTTTATCTTCCAAGTTATTTCAGATGACTTTTATGCCAATTGTCTTGGCATTATGTCATAAGAGTTACCATATTTCCAGCCTGCTACAATTGTTTTCTCAATGCTTTTCCAGCTTCCACCAATAGTTTCACATTGCTTTTCCTGCCTTTGGTACTAGTTTCTTTGTTACTTTTCCACCTTCTGCCTACTGCTTGATTCCAAAGATGATGCCATATTTTTAGGTTTTTATTAGCGAAGCACCTGACCCTTGGTACCAATAGCTGTATCAGTTGAGAACTTTTTCATAGCAAGCCACCCTCAAATTTAATGGCCAAAGCAAGCATTTATTTAGCACATGGTTTAGGTGGTTATTTCTCCTAATCTGGGTTGAGTAATGGTCTCTGCTGGGTTCTTGCATGCATATGTGGTCAGTCAACAGATCAGATTGGATTGATTGATCTGTTAATCCAACAGATCAGATGGATTATCTAGGATGACTTAACTCACATGTCTGGAGGTGGACAGACTTGGGCCAGAGTGACTAAAGCACATATCTGTTGTCATTCTGGAAACTGGCCCAGACTTCTGCTTATGGTGGGGATTGCAGAGTTTCCAAAACAGAAAATAGTTGAAAAGGCCAATAGTGCAAGAGTTTTTCAAGCCTCTGCTTGCTTCAGAATTGCTAATGTCCCACTGGCCAAAGCAAGACTTTTGGCAACTCTGGGTGGATTCCAGCTCTGAGTAGGAAGATCTGAAGCTGCATTCCAATGGCAGGGATGTAAAGAGGTGAAGAACGTGTAATGGTTTTACAGTCACCCCCATGACTAAGGGCATCAAATGAAGAAATCTAATATTCAAGAGTCTTTGTTTTAAAATGCAATTTGGGAATCAAGAATATGTGTATTCTTCCTAGAGAAGCCTAGAGTCAATTAATGAAAACTAAAGTTTGGGGCCATGCTTGTATACTGTCCACTCTGCCTTTCTTTCCTGTTGTGAAAAGGATGTGAGAAGAGCTAGAGCAAATGGGAAAAAAACTCTCCAAAATAAAAACCCAATAATAATATATCAGCCTGTGAGATGGTTTCTATTTGCTATTAAGAATTTTAAACAAATTATCTCCCTGAATTCTGTTTTAGGCTATGTTCTTGTATAGGTCTATTTTACAGATGAAGCTTAGAGAGTTTAAGTGAGTTATCCAATATTACAATTAATAGGTGGCAAAACCAGGTGGTGAAAGATAGTGAATGAATTGCTTGTTGTTAGCTGGTAAGCTATAGGCACATGAAAATATTGTTAAGTCAATTGCTAGGACCCTGAAACATGAGGAATTAAGAGGAAATAAGTCAAGATTTTCTTATTTTCTCCTGAAAAGAGCTCAGGAGTTACTGGTGCTGTGGAGGCTGGCTATTTCCCCACACTCCTGGATCTCAATGTGAAGAGGAAAAGACAAGCAGAGAACTAAGCCAATAAAATACATGCCAAGGGAGTACTTGAGAAATATGAAGGACTCCATAGAAATGAAGTCAGCTTAATTTCTTTCTCATTTGGTAGCCATGTGAGGAGGAAGGACCACATTGGTATCTATGATCATGGGCTCTGGAATTAGAAAACCTATCTTTGAACTCTGGTTTTACCACTTGGTTAGATCTGAGATCTCAAGAAAATTATTTACCATCTCTGAATCTCAGTTTCTTCAACTGAGGATGATGATAGTATTTATCTCACAGGGTCGTTGTACGAAGATTATTAAAGTATTTGGAAGCATGTTCCTCTTGCGTTTAATGAAATCCCTAATCACCTGTTGTTTTCTATTAATTTTTCTTTGTTATACAGACAACAGAATGTTAAATTAATAATCCTTATTAAGCAAGGAAGAGTCACTACTTTATTCAACATAAAGAACATCTGTATTGGCCACTAAGAACATTTTTGGGAAGAATTAACAACATGAAAATCCCACAGATTTTTAAAAAAGTTTTTTGTTGATGTATAATTGACATATTATATTGGTTTCAGGTATACAATATACTGATTTGATGTTTGTATATATTGCAAAATGATCACCATAATAAGTCTAACTAATGTTTGTTACCATACATAGTTACAATTTTTTTTTCTTGTGATAAGTACTTTTAAGATTAACTCTTTCAGTAACTTTGAAATATGCATGTCTATTTTCAATGTTTATCCTCTATTTCTGTTTAATCCTTTTGGGATAGAGTGTCTCTTTTTCAGGATCTACTAAGATGCCAAGACATGGACTTCTGCTCAGCAAGACCAATGGGATTGAACCCCAGGGAACTTTTGAGTAAATTTAATCCCTAAAACATATCTTTGCTCTCCCAGCTCTAAAGATTTTTGAAGTGACCAGGTTGCCTCCATCAATTTCCTGAGTAAATGGCTTAAAACTTTTTTTTTTTTTTTAAATGGCTTAAAACTTGACGCAATAGTACCCGCTTGCTTGCTCAAACTTGCTCGAAGCTTTTAACTTTAGCAGAGGAGTTAAGACAGGCTTAGATCTTTTTCTGCTGCTGCTGCTGCTGCTACTACTACTACTACTGCAACTTCTACTACTGTTTTCACACACACACACACACACACATATACAAATGCATATACAAATTGCTGACATTTATTGATTACCATTTTCTGATACTGTTCTAAACTACAGAACTAATGTACAGTTTTTAACAGATATTCTTGGAGTCCTAAAATTTCTGAGATTGAAAACGTTTAAGACCTGTGTAGTCTAGCCCAGAAAGGGCATAAACCTCTAATTTTGCACAGAACTCAGGACAGGATTGATGAAATAACAGTGTAGAAAAGCACTAGTCAGGATGGTTAACATCCACAAATACTCTTCCTTATTATTATTTACAATCTGCTCTAAATTAATGCTTCAAATCTAATCACATGTATTGTTTTAGAGCTACGATTTTCTATGTGTTTGTGCTCATTCACTTTCATTTTTTTCACTCCACCAATTAAATACCTACTATATCAACTGCTATGTACATTGTTGGGAATATGTGAGAATAATATAGCTCCTGCCTTCATTGGGCTTAAGGTAGAACATGTGTGTTTGTATATACATATACAGTTATGTATATATATGTATCTATGTGTTACATATATATGTATAAATGTATGTAATTGACATTTATTGTGCTGACAATTTACTTAAAATAAAGCATGATTTATATTTAATCTTTCAGAGTATGGTCACAAACTATCTTGGCTTATTTTACATCTGGCAAACAGAGATATAATCTCTTTAAAAAGTTTCCTCTCTGGCATTCTTTGATTCTCAGAATTTTGCATTTCATTACAGTAATTTACCCTCCTCCTCATGCGATATCCAATGATTGTTGAATGGGATGAAATAGAGATCAATTTAGGTACTCCCAGTAGTAGATTTCACAGAAGGACAGCTAAGATAAGGCAATCTGGACAGCTGCCTCAGTTCATAAATCACAATCCTTAACCAATTCGCATCTCACTGAAATCTCTGACCTGCCAAAATTGGGTTTGTCTTTCTGCATGAATAATTTATATTCTCTGGAAAGGAACTATGGATGCCTTAGCAGAAAGGGTCAATAACCAATCATGTTATTTTAGGCAAATGATTTAACTTGCTGACTTGCATTTCCATTTCTCCAAAAGGAATAGGCTGGATTCCACAACTGTAAATAATTTCACAATTCTCTGGTTTTATGATTCTAAGTTTTATAACCATACTTGGAGCTATTGTACTTGCTATGAGATTTGTTGTGAGTAATTTGTGTGCTGCCAGCAATTGCTTGATCTAATAGTTAAATTAAGTCCTCATTTTTCTTTTTTATCAATGGATTTGTACATTTCAGATATTTCCAATATGCCTATATTGCATGGTTTCTAGTTGTAAAACACATAGGTCTTATTGCACCTGCACGACTTTGAATTGGAAGCTGGCGATGGGAAGGAGGAGAGCCTGGGTAGGACCTGCTGTCACCACAGGCGGAAGGGCAGGAGCTCCCGAGGCAGCGTGACTGTGGGTGCTTGTGCATCCTCGCCCAGCAACAAGGTGAAGGAGCCCGTCCTAAGCAGGCAGCAGGACTTTGGGCATCACTCCTGGCTGTAAAAACCCTCAGCCTGGTGCTCTGGCCCTCCTGGACATCCTGGGGCCCTTAATAAATTCTTTTCAACTAAAAAAAAAAAATGCCTCATCCATATAGTCAAGCCCCATAGGAGATTACAGTCTATAAATCCAGAAAGCCTGAATTTGTGTGTGTGTGTGTGTGTGTGTGTGTGTCTCTCTCTCTCTCTTTTTTTTTTAAACCATTACTGGTTATTATTTAAAGATTCTCTGTTAACTCTACAAGTTTTAGTTTTTCTAGTGGTAAAGTGAGGAATATAATTCTTACCCAATAGATGCTGTGATTAAATGAGAGAATATGTGAGGTAATATCTAGCACACTGCCTAACACATAGGTAATTTCTCAATAAATACTATTTTTGCTCTTATTATGGAGACTAGACTCATTGTATCAAACTTGAGAGGAAGTACACCAAATAGGTAAACACTTGGCTTCTTTAAATCAGTGAACATAGATTTCAATCACAGCTTGTAATGAAAATGCCTCAGGAAATTTAGCTAATAAGACTAAGCCTCATTTTCCTCAACTGCTGGGATTTGTTGAGCTCTCTGGATCTGTGGATTTGTTTTCAACAAATTTGGGGGGGCGGGAATCAGCCATTATTTCTTCAAATATTTTTCTGTCCTTTTCCCTCTTATTCTGGGACTCCAAATACATAACATGCTAGAGTGCTTGATATGGTCCCTGATCCCTCTCTCTTCTCATTGTGAGTAGTTATTATGTTAATATCACTGATACTTTCTTCTACAGTGTGTCATTTGAAGTTAATCCTACACAGGACATTTTTCATCTGTGATATTGTATATTTATCTATAGGACAAGGGTCAGTGAACCATAGCCCATGGATCAGCCACTCCTTTTATAAAACAAGGTTTTATTGCAACTTAGCAATGCTCATTCATTTATGTATTGTCTGTGGTTGGTTTTGCTCTACAAGGTCAGCGTAGTTGCAACAGAGATATATGGCCCATAAACCTAAAATATTTACCATCTGGCTATTTAAGAAAAAAGTTTGTCAATATTTCTAGAACTAATCCGGCTCTAGAATTTGAATGCGGGTCGTTTTTTTTTTAATCTTCCATTTTTTAAATCATCATGTTAGTATTTTTCTCTGCCATTTTAAAAGTAGATAGGATATATTTTAATAGCTGTTTAGTGTCCTTGTTTGTCTATTTTAATGATCAATTTTTTCATTATGGGTTTTTTGTTTCTGTTTTTGTTTCTGTTTGTTTCTGTTGTATGCCTTGTAATTTTAATTTTTTTTTTTAATTTTTTTTTATTTATTTATGACAGTCACAGAGAGAGAGAGAGAGAGAGGCAGAGACACAGGCAGAGGGAGAAGCAGGCCCCATGCACCGGGAGCCCGATGTGGGACTCGATCCCGGGTCTCCAGGATCGTGCCCTGGGCCAAAGGCAGGCGCCAAACCGCTGCGCCACCCAGGGATCCCTGCCTTGTAATTTTAAACTGGATTACTGACATTTTGTTGGTTGCTCTATTTTATTGATTCCCTTTCAGTGGGGTCAGAATTTGTCCTGGCATACAAGTAGCTTACTTGAATCAGTTGGATATCTTTCAGGCTTGATTTCAGCATGTTAAGATGGGTTTAGATTAACTGGTAATGGGGCAAATCTAGGCTCACAACTAAAGTAGTATGTATGTATCTTCTGTATTCTACAGGATACACATTGCATTACAAAGTCTTTCTACTCTGGCTGTGGAGACACAAAATATTCTTAACTCAGTTTGCCTTGTAACTACTTGTGAGTGGTTTTTTCTCTGACTTTGGGAAGCTTCTTCTATGCTTGAGGAGATCAGTACTCAGTCAGAGCCTCAAATGGACCCTCCTGTTCTCTAGGTTTCTCTTTATTTAGCTGGATGTGTAGTACTCTGACGTCCAAATTCTAAGCCTCTTTGTCTCTTCAAGCGCTGATTTCTGATTCCTCAATTCAATGAGGCCACTGAATGATGTTAGGGTTTCCACTTTCTGAGCTAGGGACCTGAGCTGCCTCTAGGGAATAAGTTTATGCAGCCTGGGCTTGCCTGGTTTATTTCTCTCTTTGCAGTGCCTTCAGTTCTGTGCTGCTTGTTTTTCAATGGCTGCCTCATATTTTACAATGATTGTTTTCTAGTTGTTTACAGCAGAAAACAGGAAAAAACCCATCCAATTTGTATCAAACTCTTTCTACTGTAACATAAAAGTCTTTAAAACTAGTTTCACAGTTCTCAACAATATTCTGAAGAGTAAAGATCATGGGATCGCTGAATAAATATAATTCAATTTTGCAGTATTTGTAATGCGTAGATCTTACTTTACACTTAAAGCTAAAAAGTCAACAGAATTTGATCCAAGTACCAAGTAGTATAAGGTCAGCAATAAGTCAGGCTGTGTTGGTAGTTTAGTACAGTCACTTAGAATGAAAGAGTGTGAAATGCTTTAAGTTCTATGATCACTTGTGTCATTTTGGATGCATTTCTGCTTTTATTCCTGTTTCAATTTCCCATCTATAACAAAAAATAATAATAATACTCACCTCACAGGGGTGCTGTTAGGATCAAATGAAATAGATTATGTACTTAACATAATATCTAGCACTGTAAGTACCAAATTAACATAAAATATTATTGTGGTGTGTTGATATGGTATTTTTGAGAAGTTGTTCATTTGTTACACTGAAGATGAGTCTGTAAGCCTTCAAGTACCCACCATGCTACAGTTCTTGGAGATTCTTTGCTCTTTATCATTTGGATGAAAGCAGACTGGTTTACTTGGCTGCAACTGCCTGGACCAGTTCTTAAGGCACCAGCCAGAGCCATTCATGAATTGGCTTGATTCAGAAAGCTTGATGAGGTCTTCTTATTTAGATGTGGTTAGCCTGACTGAATCACATCTCCCTTTCTGGTGTCATAGAGGCTATGATGACTTTTGTATATACCATCACCCCACTGCTAGGAATATTGGCTGCTGGCAGTGCACAACTACATCCTTCACTGAGCAGAGTCCTCTGCTGCAGGGAAATTTCTCACCTGAGCATGTGTTCCTTCCCAGAGAGTGACACATGGCCAGAAACTGGCCAATGCAGAACTAAAAGGCCTGTTCCCATTCCATTTCAGAACAGCTCTGAAAGGCATTCCAGCTACTGGAAGGATGGAGCCTTCAGGAGCAACCACTTTGCAGGAGCTTCTTCATCTGCTCAATCCTACTTTCCTCATTTCCTTATGGGGTCAGTTCCTGAAAGCACTCTTCAATAAACCTCCTGCATACATGTTGTCATCTCAGAATTTGTCTCTATGGAACCCAGACTAAGACACTTGGGGAACACGAGTGTGAAACACACACAAATGAGTGGATGTTGTGTTCTCAATGCAGAAAACTCATTGCTCTGGTGCTCTCTGAGACCTGACATAGGCTTCTGAATTGAGAGCACTGAGGGCAAGGATTATTGTATGACTGCTCTGATGGTTTCCTATGCCTTTCTTCCCTGGGGTTCTTCACTATAATAATCTGCCACCCACATGAATGTGGAAATGTTTTATCCCTTTAAACTGAATGTGCACTCCTGAGTACACCTGATGCATCTGATCTTAAAGAGGAAGGAAGTATACTGAGAAAATGTAGAAAGGAAGACAGTAGTTAGACCAACTGGTCTGATGTTTTAAAAAAAAAAAAATTACCTTTAGGCAGCCTTGGTGTTTGTCCTTCAGATGTGCCAGAAGATGGACTATTTCTTGGTCATCAAATTCACATCAACTTCCCAAAAGCTTCTAGGCCCCCTGACACTTTTTAAATAGTCATTATATCCCCAAAGATCTTTAGATATAGGAATTTCTCCCAAGAGCGATTCCTAGATAAACCTGAAGAGATATTATGGTAATTTATCAATGAATAGATTCTTCATCATGAAACAACTTGCATCTTACAAACATGATTTTGGAGGGCTCTTATCTGAACTTACGACAAATTGCCATTATAAGATGAAAAACTTTGGCATCAAGATTGGTTATGTACAGATGATTAATATTCTTAGTAATAACTTGGTGAGGTCTACAAATATGAGTGTTTTAGCATAACTTTTCAACGTGTTCAAGTTTTCATGTTATTTCAAATCATTTTTTTTTAAGATTTCATTTATTTATTCATGAGAGACACAGAGAAAGAGAGAGGCAGAGACACAGGCAGAGGCAGGCTCAATGCAGGGAGCCCGATATGGGACTCGATCCCAGGTCTCCAGGATCATGCCCTGGGCTGAAAGTAGCGCTAAACCACTGAGCCACCTGGCTCCCCTATTTCAAATTATTTAAATGCTAAAAGAGTTAGTGAGCATTACAGCACTGTAACTAGATGTTTTTAGATTTATTGGTTGAAGGGTTATTTTCATCTTTCTGAAAAATACTCAATTTTTAAATTTGTGCATTCCAAGTTTTTAAAAAATTTTTTTGTGAACCAGGTGTCTGTAGGGAGGTACATATCTGACAGCAAATGGTTTTTGTAAAATTGTTTGCTATAGAATCAAACTCAGAAAGCTCAGGCTTAGTAGTACTCGGTGTTGGTGTTTATCCCTGATTTCACTCTAATTTTCATCAACATAAGATCCATAAGTCATCAATTTGTTATAATTTTTCAGTGTTGGACATATTGAGAGATTGTAAATACTTCTGTCATAAGCTTTAGTTTGGGAAAAATAAATAATTATTCTATGTTTGATAAGGTAGTGTACTCTAACTGCTGCTTAATTTTAATATATGTTGAATCATATTTTGTATTTTTGAAATACATAGATTCCTTTAATTTCTGAAATGCTTATAGAATCAAACTTTAGTGCATATATTTAGTCTTATGTGCACAAACTCCAGATTACTGAATTTAAACCCTGTGCTAAATTGCTGGGCTTTCATTAGACTTTCCATTCCTTATTCCCTCTGTGACATGTTACCAGGGAAAATTCATTGCTTTGAATAATAATGAGTTTGAGACAAATTTAGCTTTTGAATGCTGATTAAAACCTTTCTCTGTTTTGAACACCTCATATATAAGCCACCTTTGCTCCTTTTTATAAAAAAATTAATGGCCACTTTTCTATGAATTCCTACTTATCAAGTATTGGAATGTGGTAATTTATCTTTAAAATGTTAATATAGATCTTGGGATGGAAATGTACTGGAGCTAGTAAAATATGAAAACATATGTGAGATGACTTTATTAATATGCTACTGACTATATTTGAGTTTTATGTGTCATATTAACTAAAACCATTACAGATTTTCTGATAGTTTAAGATGGAGGGATTTTTTCCAGCTTTATATGCAAGGGGTATAAACTTTTCAACCTGTGTCAAAAGATCCTATGAATATCTAGTGAACTTGTCATCATAAGCGTTTTTGGACACTCCAGTGAATGGAAACCAATCCCATTTTTTATTGTTTGTTATTGAGACACAAATAGTTTAAGATGAGTTTTGTGCTGCAACTTTCTAATAGCACTTTTTATCTGTAAAACTATTATGGGACTATTTAACCTATTTTGGTGAGGTGGCAGGTTTCTAGTAATATTAATCATGATAATCTTAGAAATTAATTTATTAAAAGTAATTATGTTAAGAACAAAGATTAAAAAAAGAACAAAGATAATTATGGAGTTATTTGGGTAGCAGCAGTTAAAATTTCCAGTAACAATAAGCTGAAAGATGATTTTGTGCCAAGAGGTCTGTTAAAAATATGTAATACTGAATGATGAATAGAAACTTAAATGGATAAGAAAATAAAAGAATGTCTCCGTAATACCCAGTGAAAAATTGCTCATCAGTTATCAAATAACACAAAAAGATCTTGTGAAAAATCAAGACCCTGCTGGGGTAAATTCCCTGGAGTTCATAGACAGAGCAATTTGGAATTGAATGATATCACAGATGTGCTATAGAGACCTTCCATTGATTGCTGATTTGTCAGAACTCAAGAGCATCAACAACCTATTAGGGTTTCAAGACTGTTAGTGGATATAAGGTTCCAGTAATTTATCCTTGAGTCCTTTATAAAATCTTCTAAATAAAGAAACCCTTGTTCTCTGTATCCAAACAAGATTTCATTTTTTAAAGATTTTATTTTTTTATTTATTCATGAGACACACAAAGAGAGAGAGAGAGAGAGAGAGAGAGAGAGAGAGAGGCAGAGACACAGGCAGAGGGAGAAGCAGGCTCCATGCAGGGAGCCCGACGTGGGGGTCTCCAGGATCACGCCCTAGGCTGAAGGCAGCGCCTAACTGCTGAGCCACCCGGGCTGCCCTAAACAAGATTTTAATAACTTTTCACACCCTCTTGGAGCCAAATATTCTATATACAGCTTCTTACAGTAAATGTAGGCTGAAGTTATATTTTTGTGTAGATATAGATATGTGTTTGGGTAAGTGTGTTTTTTGTAAGATTAAGAGATTACAGAGAGGAATGGGTATTAAAGTTATTTCTCTGATTTAACATTTCTGTGAAATCACAATTCAAGGTCTTTGGATAATTTTTCACAACCATTACCCCATGTCAAATTCCGAAAGAGCTCAGTGTTTTAACTTAATGCCTACATGAAAAATATTAGAACTAAGAATTTAAAAAATAAAGTGTTCATAGGAACAAAGAACAATGATGCATTTCTAGTGATTGATTATCTCTTCTCTCCTGTTCCTTTACTTCTACTAGTGTAGTTCAGGTCTGGTATTAATAGTTTGAGACTGTCTTCTAATTGCCATATTACTGGCTCAAACGCTTCTACACCCACTGCCAGGATAATTGCTCAATATACGGTTTTGTTGCTTCCTCCCAAAATCATCTTTACTCCCCAAATTTTAATGATCATAGATTACACATCTTAATTTAGTATTTTGAGTATTCTCGAGTTGGCCTTTTTAAATCTGTTCTCCCATTCTAGAAAAAATCTACTTTAGCCATTCTAGACCATCTCCTATACCTCAAATGTGTCTTATTCCTTTTCCGTGTGTAGACCTATTGCATTTTCCAAAAATGCTTTTATTTTCCCACCATACTGTTTACTTTCCTCACTAAAATCCTACCCATTTGGGGACTAAATGTAAATTTCTTATATCTATGAATCCATCTCTGATCAACTGAGCTATCAACAATTCTTCTCTCTGAATTTTCAAAACATTTGGCAATGTACAGGGCTAAAACTAGGCCACTTGACATCTTTGAACAAATTAGAAAACCCATTCCATTTTTTTAAAGATTTTATTTATTTATTCACTAGAGACAGAGAGAGAGGGAGAGAGAGAGAGAGGCAGAGACACAGGCAGAGGGAGAAACAGGCTCCATGCAGGGAGCCCCAAGTGGGACTCGATCCCAGGACTCCAGGATCATGCTCTGGGCCAAAGGAAGGTGCCAAACCGCTGAGCCACCCAAGGATCCCAACCCATTCCATTTGGACAGAGGGTGCCATAGGCACACAAAATGGTGAGCAGACTATGACTCTAAGTGAATTAGGAAAAACTGCCTTTTAATCCTTGCAGACGTAGCTACTTGCCAGATTTCAGTTCAATTTTTTTTTGTCATTACCTAGCTGTTTGACCTTGGATATATTATTTTACCTCTCTAGATTTAGTTTTCTTGCCTGGAAAGTGGTGATAATAGTATGAAATTCATATTATTGCTAATAATAATATATAAGATAATGAATGTAGATTGTCTAGCTGGATATTTGGCATATAAACCTTAATCAGTAAATTGTAATGACCTTTATAATTATTATGTTTTATGCTACCATCATCCTTAGTTTCAGAGATGGTCTGTTTTTCTCCTTGAATTAAAGTTTCAGGTATGGAAATTAAATACATTTGTAGACACAAATGCATTTTTGGTTTTTTGCCTGAAATGTTTACTGATGATCATTATCAGATCAGTATCTCTTAAAAAAATATTAACAAGATTATATTTCTTGAACTAAGATGTTATTTTCTCCTGCTGTTGACATTATCTGGATACATATGGAAATATAAGACCAGAGACACAAAATAAATATGAGGAAGGTAGTAGTCTTATTAATACACTGACCTTGTTTAAAGTTGTGATACATTTTGAGAAAGATATTTGTTAGTATGATCAAACATTCCCACTCAACTAATGAGAACACTTTCCATTTTCAAAAAGACAATTTGTGAAAAAATATCAGATTACTGACCACAAAAATGTCAAAACCACCTAGTTATCTGGAAAAAAACAGCAATAGAGATGATTCTCCATACAACACTGAAGAAAAAGGCCTTAGCCTTGACCCATGGAGATTGCCTTCAAGGCGACAAAGTAATTTATTTTTCCAATGGAGGCTCATTCAAATTCTTGTCTTCTCTGGCAATATTGCTGCAGGTTATATTCCATGGACCAAATTCATATCAGTCTTTTAACCTCTCCAGAGCACTTTGTAACTGCATGTATCGGCTTTGAGTGGAACTTTTCCTACTTCATAATTGGGCTCTTCATGCTGAGAAACCTCTGGGGGATCTGGAGGGATAGCCAGGAAGATGTGAATGGAGGAGGGAATTGTGCCAAAGGAAGGTATCTGTTAAACATTCATATATTTGCATTTGGAGAGTGTAAGTGACTTCAGTATTTCAGCTATGTTTATATTTATAAAATATGGAAGCCTCCATGTGAAAAGGAAACATTCAGGTAAAAATGACAAATACCTGAATGTTTACAGATATTAGATGCTTTCAAATTCAGTAAGCTGCTTGTTATATAAATGGATACTGTGGATAAGAAAATAAGCGAAATAAGTATTGGTTGATTCCTCAATCCTGGTGTCCTACCTGTACTATGTATACAGTTGAAAAAAAATGAGTGTAATGAATACATTTAATCAGATATATGAAATTATTTCATTTTTATTTTATTAATTGCGACTTTATATTGTTTTGTTTACTATTATTATTTTATTACTTCAGACATGATCCATAGGTAGATGGTGAAAGACCTAAAGTTTGGGAGAGGAAATTTTCTTAAATGAAATCATTCTGTTTCATAAAACTCAACAGCCGTCAAAAGTCAATGTAGTTGATAACTACAGTCTTAGGTATCAGATAACTTCATGCACTTCACAACTAAGCAAAATCACAACTCCATTTTGGTTAATAAAATCTTCTTATGCATGTTTACTGTGTGAGACTCAATGCATTTTCAGAACTGAAAAATAAATACGACTGAGCTATAAGACTAATCCCTTTACTTTTTTTTTTTTTTTTTTTTTTATAAATGACAAGATATAAGAAAGGGGTTCCAAACCATCAAATGTAGGAAATCTCTTTCCCGGGAATTGAAATATTTTAGATTTTCAAATACTTAAATAAATGGAACCTAAAGTAGTAGCCTGGCTTGGATAATAAATTCAGCTATGGCATTTTAAAAGTTTTTGAAAAAAATTAAAATAAAACTGAAAATGCCATTCCATTATGGATTAAATTGTATAGAATGTTTCACATGTTTAATGTTCTGTGGTTTGCAAAGATTTTTTGCACGAATTATTTTATATAATTTGTATTATAAGTTCATGACATGGGTAAGGCAGTATGGCTTAATAATATTTGCTTTTGCCAAGGTAAAGCCCGTATTAATAAAATTAAGTATCATATTTATATAAATAAAATGCACAGCCAATTCTTTTTTCTGATCTGAGACTCACTGCTCTGGTTATTGCACCTATTCTCAAATAGCACAGATGAAAAGAAAATGCTGGAGATATAATAATTCTGTTGTCATTCTTTTGTTATTTTGATTTTGTTCTTTTCGCGTTTACAAGCAGTTGATTTGTGACTATATTTTACGAAATGTGAGCAGTGCTCAGCAGGTGGCGCTAATGAGACACAAAATATTGAATCGCCAACTCCTACAGCCAGAGATTTAGTAGTGTATTAATAAGTTTGCTGGGGGTAAGGACAATCTGCTCGCATTGTTTCTCTGAGTGCTAATGCCACATAGAATGATTTTAGAGATTTATTCAGTTCCTACTTTATATTGAGTCTGAAGTTAATGTTTATTTTTTGCCTACTTCATAATATTTAAAAAAAAAAACAGAGGACCTTCTTTCACTTGAGGTTCCATTCATATGCTGGAAGAGGGAGGGGAGTGAATCACATAGTGGTTATTCCTTTAAGGACAAAATATGGAATTCAAAAGAGATTCTTAGGAACTACTAACTCCCTTGGAAATTATAATCCTATTTATCTTTGAGGGATACCTAGCAGATTATTTACCAGATCAACATTTAGGCCAAGTGTTCCAAAGTGAAAATTTTCTTTTGTTTTGTGGCTCTACTAAACATTCAGAATGAAAACCAGATAGACTGTGGCATTAAATGAAAAATGATTTTTTTGGGATAAGGGAATGTTACTTAATTAGAAAGAATGGAAGTATTTGCTTATTTTGTCAATTTAACAATTAAGCTACACAAATAACATCTGCTCATGTATTAAGAAGTGCCTTGGTGGCTTCTGAGCAAGTGATTTGAGAGGTATCTCACCAAGAAAGAAAGAGTTGCATTTTAAATGGGGAATTCAGCGGAGTTTACTAAGAATGTACTTAATGTGTGTTCTCTGAAGTCACATTTCTAGTGGACTTATATGGGCATTGACGTTCCTGGTATCCTCAGTTTTTCAAAGTTCAATTTTCTTCCAATAAAAACCAATATCATCCCAATTTTATGTTTTAATTTGAATAAAGTGATCAATTTCACATTTTTGTGAATCCTACTTGAAACTAGCAATGCATAAAACTACTTCAAAAAACTTCCCTCTACATAACTAAGGTTTAAGAGACTACTACATAAGGGACAATTGAGTTAATTTTTTTATAAGTAACGTTAATTATTGGAAACTCATAGAAATCACATTATTATATAGCCAGAGCATTGTTTTCTTCTCCTTAAGAAAAGTATTTAACTTTGATTTTTATCAGCAAATCAGAGATTATGACTCTTGTATTCATTGCCTTTTCTCCACAGAGATGACCTCTTCCCAGGTACCAGTTTTTGTTGTACCCAGTGATGTAAACCAAAGGCCATGCATCAGTGAATTCAAGCATTTTGTGCATAGGTACAGATCTTTGATCATTTTAAATGGTTTTCCAATGGGAGGAGGCTGCTGGGACAGCCAATCAACTTCTTAGCAGGATTATCTGAGGAAAAATTAATATATTTCCTGTCCCCACAAGTTCCCTAATTGAATGTGACTTATTTTGATCCATCCATAGGAGCAAAGTTGTCATGAAGATTGATGTGAACTACGTACTCAATTTAGAAACTTCCATAATTTACAGGGTCCATAGATTTTCTATTCATGGTTAAGCATTAAACATGATAAGATAGGGTCAACTCTTCTACTTTTTCCTCTTCTTTAGTCTTCTTCCTCTTAGTACCTTTATTGATATATATTCGCACCATATAATTCATTCATTTACAGTGTACAATTAAAGTATTAATACATTCACAGTTGTGTAACCATCACCACAATTTGAAAATATCTTGTCGCCCTCAAAACAAACTGATACCTGCTAACATTTCCCCACATCTTCTTCCAGCCCCCTCCCTCTACTCCTCAGTCCTAGGCAACCACTAAAGTATTTTCTGTTCTTATAGATTTGCCCATTCTGGACATTTCACATAAATTTTGTACACTTCATTTCATGTAAGTGGACTTATATAGTATATGGTCTTTTGTGATTGGCTTCTGCTCTTAGGTAATATTATCAAGGCTCATCCACCCTGTGGCATTTATCAGTGCTTGATTCCTTTTTAATACCAGACAATACTCCATTATATGGATATATTATATTTTATTTACCCATTTATCAGTTGAGGGACATTTGTTTCCACATTTTGGTTATTATGAATAATACTGTGATCATAAAGGTTTTGTGTAATATATGATTTTGCTGAACACTTAGGAGTAGATTGCTTGGTAATATGGTACTTCTTTTTGTACCCTTTTGAGGAACAGCCTGATTGTTTTCCACTAAGGCTGTCTCATTTTTCATTTCTACTAGCAACGTATAAGCATTTGGATTTCTCCACAGCCTTGCCAACATTTGTTTTTGTCTGTCTTTTTGATTATAGCTATGTAGTAGATACAAAGTGGTATCTTACTGTGTTGTGATTTGGATTTCCCCAGTGGCTATTAACATTGAGCTTCTTTTCATGTGCTGATTGGCCATTTATATCTTCTTTGGAGATCTCTTTGGATTTATATATTGGATTTGGATTTATTTAGATCTTTTGTACATTTCTATATTGAGTTGTCTTTACTTCTAGATAAATGTACCTTATTAGATACATGATTTACAAATTCTGTTCTGTGTATCATCTTGACACTTCCTTGATGGTGTCTGAAAAGCACAAAAATGAAGCCCTTCTTTCGTACTTGATTTTAGCAATTTGAGTCTTCTCTCTTATTCTTGGTCAGTCTAGCTAAAGTGTTATCATGTTTTTTTGATCTCTTCAAAGAATGAAGTTTTACTGTTTTTGATTTTTGTTCTCATTTTTCTATTTTCTATTGCATTGATGTCTGATTTAATTTTTATGATTTCTTTCCATCTGCTTGACTCAGTTGTTTTTTTTTTATTGCTTTAAGATGAAAGATTAGGATATTAAATTGAGATTTTTCTTCCTTTTTAATATAGGTGTTTAGAGCTATAAATTTCTTTCTTTTTTTTCTTTTTTTTTTAAATTTTTATTTATTTATGATAGGAACACAGTGAGAGAGAGAGGCAGAGACACAGGCAGAGGGAGAAGCAGGCTCCATGCACCTGGAGCCCGACGTGGGATTCCATCCCGGATCTCCAGGATCGCGCCCTGGGCCAAAGGCAGGCACCAAACCGCTGCGCCACCCAGGGATCCCTATAAATTTCTTTCTAAAAACTGATTTGATTGCATTCTTATAACTTTGGTTTGTTATATCAATATTTTAATCCTAAAATATTTTCTAATTTCCATTGTGGTTTCTTATTTGACACATTAGATACTAAGGAATATGTTGTTTAATTTCCATATATTTGTGAATATCCTAAATTTCTCATTATTGATTTATAACTTTATTCCATTGTGGTCAAAAAACATTTTAATGTTTTTAATGATTTTAATAATTTTACATTCATCGAAGATTGTTTTATGGCCTAGCTTATGATCTATCCTGGAGGATGTTTCTTTTTCTTTTTAAAAATATTTTATTTATTTATTCATGAGAGACACAGAGAGGAAGAGACATAGGCAGAGGGAGAAGGAGGCTCTCTGTGGGAAGCCCGATGCAGGGCTGGATCCCAGGACCCTGGGATCATGACCTGAGCCAAAGGCAGACACTCAACCATTGAGCCACCCAAGTGTTCCATGGAGAATGTTTCACATGTACTTGAGAAGAATATGTCTTTTTCAGTTGCTGAGTAGATTGTTCTAATGATGTCTGTTAGGTCTAGTTGGTTTATGGTGTTAAGTCTCGTTACTTGTTGCCCCTTTGTCTAGTTGTTCTAGTCATTATTGAAACTGAAATATTAATGTCTCCGATTATTACTCTTGAATTGTCAGTTTTTCCCTTAAATTCTGTCAATATTGGCTTCATGTAACTTGAGATTTGGTTATTATGTACAGATGTGTTTAGAATTGTTAAATATTCTTGATGAATTGACCCTTTTATCATTACAAAATGTCTTTTATCTCTAGTAACCTCTTTGTTTTAAAGGCTATTTTGTCTGATACTATCATAGCACTACAGCTCTCTCATGGCTGCTGTTTGTATTTGTTTTTCCATTCTTTTCCTTTCAACCTACATTTACCTTTGAATCTAAAGTGTGTATCTCTTACAGAGTTAGATCTTTTTTTCTTTATTAAAGATTTTATTTATTTATTTGAGAGAGAGAGCACAAGCAAGAGAGAGGGGTGAAGGGAGAGGGGCCAAGGGTGAGGGAGAAGCAGACTCCCCACTCGACAGGGAGCCCAAAGTGGGGCTCCATCCTAGGACCCCGAGATCATGACCTGAGCCCAAAACAGGTGCTTAACAACTGAGCTAGCCAGATGGCCTTGATCTTGTTTTTTAATACAATCTGCTGATCTCTGCTTTTTGCTTGAATTGTTTAATCCACTCACCTTTTATGTTATTATTGATAAAGTTGGATCTTGTGTGATAATTTTCTCTGTTTTTTGCATGTCTCAAATCTTTTTTGTTCTTCTGTTCCTCTTTTATTGCCTTCTTTTGTATAAAGTAAATATTTCCTAGTTTAACATTTTAATTCTTTAGATTTATTTTTACTATATGTTTTGTGTTATTTTCTTGGTGGTTCTTCTAGGGCTTATCATATATATCTTATCAGAATCTACTTCAGATTTATACTAAATTAATACGAATTTATGTGTGATACAAGCCCAACAATACATTGTTATAATTTTTACTTTATATATAATTAATCCTTTTAAAAGATGCTGGGAGAAAAAGAAAGAAAGAGGAAGTATATATTTATTGTTTGTTAAAAATAACTTTCCTATTTACTATTCTTGGTTCTTTCCATTTGTTCTTCTGGATTCTCTTTATTTGTTCTTAAGGATTTGTCTAGTGTCTCTTTCTTACTCCTATGTAGTTCTGTTCCCACCTGCCTACTTTATGCATTAATTGTCAAATATTATTATATTTGTATTATATTATAGGGCCAACAGTAAATTTTATATGTATTGGTTTATACAATTGCTTTTTAAAATAAGCTAAAAGAAGAAAAAGGAAGAAATATGCATATACTGTCTTTTCTAATTAAATGTACTGACTTTCTTTGATTTTTCAAAGTCGATTTGAACTACTGTCAGGGTTACTTTCATTTGTTTCATT
The DNA here is from genome assembly GCF_018345385.1 of Vulpes lagopus. Classification (NCBI taxonomy): domain Eukaryota; kingdom Metazoa; phylum Chordata; class Mammalia; order Carnivora; family Canidae; genus Vulpes; species Vulpes lagopus. The sequence continues at coordinate 90,916,754 of NC_054825.1, read as the reverse complement.
GTTTTCAAGAGTGCCTTTCAGCCTGAACTTCCTTATACTCTCTTCCTGATTCACTTAGTTCCCTTGCAGAGAACTTTAGAACTCTCTGTTTTCATAGCTTACCTTTTCCTTGTGCAAAATCTCTTATTGAATGCTGATTTGATTATGATATACCTTGGAACAATTCTTTTTTTAAGCCATAGGTAGATTTTATTTAAAAAACAAAAACAATCCCAAATAAGACTTCTTTTGATATTAAAATATAGAACAGATAATTCTATCAAAGAGTTCTAATAGACATAAATATCTAGGTAAAATGTAGCACCTTATAACTAACTATGATTTTATCCTATTTGTCTTTTTAAAAAAAGACTTTATGGTTTAGAATAATTTTTTAAAATATTTATTTTCTTTATTCTGGAGAGAGAGTGAGAATGTAGGGGAGGAGGGATAGAGGAAGAGGAAGAGAGACAGAGTCTCAAGCAGGCTCCCTGCTGAGTGTGGAGCCCCACGTGGGCTCCATCTCATGATCCACGAGATCATGGCCTGTGAGATCACAACCTAAGCTGACATCCACAGCCGGATGCACAACCAGCTGAGCCACCCAGGAGCCCCTTTTGGAGCAATTTTTAAAGTGGCATTAGGTTCACAAAAACATTTGACTGAAAGCTACAGATATTTTTCTTTACATCCTCTCCCCTCATATTTAACAGTGTCACGATCAACTTCCTGCATGGGCTGGTACTTTTGTTATAATTAACAAACTTACATTGGCAGATCATTATCACCCAGAGTCCATAATTTACATTAGAGTTCCCCCCTGGCCCTGTATTTTCTATGGCTTTTGACAAATGGATAATGGCATGCATCTGCCATTATAATATCACACAGAGTAGTTTCACTGTCCTAAAAAGTCTCTGTGTGCTGCCTCTTTTCCTTTGCAACCTCCTGGCAAGGTGACCTCTGGCAACTACTAAACCTTTTAGTGTCTCCGTAGTTCTGTGTTTCCCAGAATATCATATCATTGGAATCCTATAATATGTAGCCTTTTCAGACTGGTTTCTTTCACTTTGTAACATGCATTTAAGTTTCCTCTACATCTTTTCCTGGCTTAGTAGCTTGTTTTTTAATGCTGAATAATATTCCACTGTCTGTATTTACCAAAGTATATGTCTACTTACTGAAAGACATCTTGGTTACTTCCAAGTTTTGGCAATTATGAATTAAGTTGCTATAAACTTCCATATACAGGATTTTGTGTGGACATTAAGACTTCAATTCATTTGAATAAATACAAGAAGCATAACTGATATATTTCATGATAAGAACATAGTGGGATGCCTGGGTGGCTCAGTGGTTGAGCATCTGCCTTTGGCTCAGGGCATGATTCTGGAATCTTTGTGTCTCTCATGAATAAATAAATATTCTTTTCTTTTTTTTTTTTTTTTTAGAAAAGCACAGGTGCTTAACCGCTGAGCCACCCAGGCATCCCAATAAAATATTTTAAGAAAAGAACATATCTAATTTTGTAAGAAAGTTCAAACTATATTCCAAAGTGGCTTTATCATTTTGCACTTCTAGCAGCAATAAATGAGAATTACTGATGTTCCTTATTAGAGGCTGTTCTAATACATTCTAAAACTGTTGTTCCTCATTAGCATTTGATGTTATCAGAATTTTGGATTTTGGCCATTCTAATAGATGTGAATTGGTATCTCATTGCTGTTTTGAATTTAAGTGCTTTTTATTTTTTGACAACTACATGACATGTTTTTTTTTTTTTTTTCTTAAAAACAATGACTCTGCTCCAATAAATCAAGGTCAAAATAAACGAAGAGTTCAAGATGACAACAGTCCCTTTGTTAAGTTCTGGTGCTGTGTGGATGAAAAGCAGCAGCCAGTCATGGCAATAGGTGATAACATCCAAAGTGGGACATTAATTACATCCAAATGCGTTAATACTCTTTCACACTAAACCAGCCTTCAAATAAACCACATATGAGCTCACACCATCTTCATGGTAGTCCAGGATAAAAACCATGTCATCTGGATTCATGTTTTTATCAAGAAAGAATTGGTAGTTTTTGAAATTAGCAAGCATGTGCTTGATTTTTTCCTGTAGCCCCTGTCATAAAAAATTTTACTCTTTTTGATACTGTTCTTTAAGTTTCCCTTTGATTGATTTAATATAATCTTTGATGTACTACTTGTAGGCTTCTTTTGTGAATTTGGTCTCTTACAAGTGGTAGTTCATGACAATATCAACACCAGTGATGACGGTGTGTTGGGTACCTTTGCCCTCAGGGCCTTTAGCAAAGGCATTTTCAGCAATGAGTGGCTCATCAGTGTCTTACTGGCTATATTCCCCTCCATCTCCAGGCACAACCCAGCTCATCATGGCTGATGAGGTCCCAGTAGATGATCATGACAATGGCTGGAAAGAGTCAATGGTACTCTAACCTAGCAGGAACCCAGAGCTGGAAGTAAGTGGGATACAATCAGAAGGGGATGCTGGGGGATGGGGTAGTAGGTGGAAAAGCTCACTATTGTTTTAATTTGTAATTCCCTAATGACAAATGATGTTGAGCATCTTTTCATATTCTTATTTGCCAGCTGTGCATGTTCTTTGGTAAGCTGCCCAGATTTTTTGGCCTATTTTCTAAATGGTTTTGTTGTTGTTGTTGTTGTTGTTGAGTATTAAAAGGTTACATTTTTGAGTAACAGTCATTTATCAGCTATATGTTTTAGAAATATTTTTTTCCCAGTTTGTGGCTTGTTTTCTCATTTTCTTGACTGTATCTTTGCAGAGCAGAAGTATATAATTTCAATCTCTTAATTTAGTCAAGTTTATCAATCCTTTATGCGTTGGGCTTTCAATAATGGATCTAAAAAACCATTGCCATCCAAGGTCATCTAGGTTTTCTCCTATGTTTTTTATAAGAGATTTATTGTGTTATCTTTTACACTTATATTGATGTCTAATTTTGTGTAGAGTGTAAGGTCTGTGTCTCTATTATTATTATTATTATTATTATTATTATTATTTTGCATGTGGATGCTTTTTCTAGCACCATTTGCTGAAAGACAATCTTTGCTCCATAGTATTCTTTTCTTAGTATTTCATAGTATTCTTACTATTTCATAGTATTCTTATTCTTCCTTTTCAGAGATTAGTTGACTGTATTTATGTGAGTCTATTTCTGCACTCTTTGTTCTGTCCCATTGATTTATTTGTTTATTCTTTTGCCAATACCATACTGTCCTGATCACTGTAGTTCTATAATAAATCTTGAAGTCAGATAGTGTAAGTTCTCTGACTTCATTTTTTTAAAAGATTTTATTTATTTATTAATGAGAGGCACACAGAGAGAGAGGCAGAGAGAGAAGCAGGCTCCATGCAGGGAGCCCGACGTGGGACTTGATCCTGGGTCTCCAGGATCATGCCCTGGGCTGAAGGCAGATGCTTAACTGCTGAGCCACCTAGGTGTCCCTGACTTCATTCTTTTTCAATATTGTGTTGGGTAGTCTGGGTCTTTTGCTTTACCATATAAACTTTAGATTAACTTTGTCAATATTCACAAATAGACTTAAGATTTTGATTAATATTGCATTGTAGGTCAAATTGGGAAAAAGTGATACCTTAAAAATATTGTCTTTCTATCCACGACTGGATTATCTCTCCATTTATTTTATTCCTTTATTTATGTGATTTCTTTCATCAGAGTTTAATGGTTTTCCTCATATAGATCTTGTATATATTTTTTTCAGATTTGTACAAGTATTTTATTATAGGAGTGTTAGTGTAAATGGTATTGTTTTTAATTTCAAATTCTACTTATTCATTGCTGGTATATAAAAAAAACCAGTTAACTTTTGTAAATTAACCTCGTGTCCTGCAACCTTTTATAATAACTTTTTAGTTGCAGGAGATTTTCTGTTGAATTTTATGGAGTTTACATAAATAATCATGCCATGTTTTGGAACAATGACAGTTTTATTTCCTTCTTCTTAATCAGTATACCTTTCATGTCCTTTTCTTGTCCTATTGCATTGCTAGGACTTCCAGTAAAATGTGTAATAAAAGCAGTGAAAAAACATCCTTTCTTGTTTCCGATCTTACTGGGAAAGCTTCCAGTTTTCCTTCTTGGTAGAATTTTCTTCATGTTTCTTCTACCTGGGATTTGCTTTCATCAAACTTGAAAAAAATGCTGGGCCATTACTTTAATTTTTTCTTTCTCTCCTGTCCTTTAAGGACCTAATTACAGAAAGATTAGGCCATTGACTGTTTTCTACAGTGCATTGGTACCCTGTTCTTTTTTTTTGTTGTTTTCTTCAGCTTTTTCTCTGAGTATTCTATTTTGGATAATTTCTATTACTAGGGATGCCTGGGTGGCTCAGCAGTTAAGCATCTGCCTTTGGCTCAGGGCATGATCCTGGATCTGGGGATTGAGTCCCACATCAGGCTCCCTGCAAGAAGGCTGCTTTTCTCTCTGCCTATGTCTCTACCTCTCTCATGAATAAATAAATAAATATTTTAAAAATTTGCTATTACTATATTTCAAGCTCACTGATCTCTTCTGCAGTTAACCCTATAGTATTTGTTTCCCATCACATTGCTTTTTCCTCTGTAGAAATTCAATGTCTTTTTATATTCACCATTTCTCTATGTTAATGCTAATATTTTCTTCTTCCTTCTTGAACACATGGTATAAGGTTTTAGTTACATTTTAAGTTACAATTTTAATATCCTTATCTATTTATTGTATCATCTGTATCATTATTGGTTTAGTTTCCATTGACAATTTTTTTCTTTTTTTCTTTTTTTGGTTGTGAATGCATCTTATTTGCATGAATTTTAAACAACAAGGAATGTTTAATATACTTCTGAATAGATTTTGCTCAGCTTAGGGCAATAAAATGTATAGTATGTATTTTATAAACATTGAATACTTCAATATTAAAAATGTATCTTTCAAATATATAGAAATCACATTTTATTCTCCTAGAACAATGAGATACAGTAGACTGAAGTTGAATAAATTTCAAAATACAGTTTTACTAAACTCTTTAGGAAATTAAGCAAGTTATCTTACCTCTATGAGTTTTGATCATCTCATATGTAAAATTAAGACTCAAAAATGTACCTCATAGAATACATATAAATATTAAATAACATATAACTCTAAGGAACCTAATGCAATGCATAGAGCATTGAGTATAATAAAAAAATTTATCCCTTCAGCAGATGTTTATTCTGATGGGTTGATCTTATGCAAATGAGACAATAGCTATACACTTATACGTAATTTGGTGTATATCTAAGTAGTACATACATAATTATAATAACTTTATAATATTTTAATAAAAATCAGTAAGGCTATTATTATTAAAGGATTCATTACGCTCTCCAATCTCATGAACCTAAGACTTTGAGTAAATACATATGGATCCAATCCACTTAAAATGCAAAAATTCTGTAATCTAGATGTCTTATTTCTACAATGTCAGGCAATTGGACATTTAGTAATTCAGTGTTCAGACTAAACATTTTTCTCATCTAAATGCTTAGCATTATCAGACACAGAGGAGAATACAGATTTTCATACAGCAATTTATTTATTTATTTTTATTTTTTAAAGACTTCATTTATTTATTTGAGAGATACAAAGAGAGAGAAAGAGCATGAGCAGAGAGAGGGAGAAGCAGACTCCCAGCTGGGCAGGGAGTCCAACATGGGCTCCTTACCAGGACCCTGAGATCATGACCTAAACCAAAGGCAAACTAAGCCATGCAGGTGTCTCTTTGTACAACCATTTAGACTAAAATATGTTTTCATATAAAATAGGTTAGAATGGGATAGTTGCAATTTGAAAATGGGAGATTTCATAATGTAAAAGATTGATTTCATAGTTAATTTACTTTGCATAATAAGATTGGATGTTAAAAGATAAAATTTAAAAAACTTTGAAGATAAAATTCCTAGAGACATTCTCAACTTATATGTGCTATTAATTGCCTATATATCTGATATATAAAAGTGATTATATACATATATACAAACTTATTTTATTTAGCCAACCGTGACCTAATAACAAATTAAATAATGAAATCAAGAAGAATATGTTAAGGACAGACTTATAATCAAGTTAATAAACATAAAATTGACTATAGAGCAAATGTCTATCTTGTCTAATGAGCCTATGGTAATTAAATGCTGTTAGGGGTCAGAAATACTTGAAAAATTGCTTACATTCTAGAAATAAGTTGGCACGTTTCATCAGCTTATGCTGATCATTATAGGTAGTTCTTGACTAATTTTATTTTTATCACACAATTTTATCCTTAGGAACCAAGAACCAGCCTAATATTTTTCCTAATGAAGGTGTTATTTGACTAACTTCAGAACTGTGCCCTTCTGAGAAGTTTACATTAAACTTAGATGGTGTTAATTTGGAAAGTCATTTTGGTTTTGGGACTACCCTATTTAAAATAGTGTATCAGGTGATGGGGATTAAAGAGTACACTTACCATGATGAGCACTGAGTAATGTATAGAATTGCTGAATCAGCAATTGTACACCTGAAACTAAAAAATAGTGCATTATTTATGTATTGAGACTATATTTAAGGTTAGCATTGCTCAGTCATAGGCACTCGTATGTTCAGCCTTAGTAGATATTGTCCAGCAAGTTTCCAAAAGAAAAAAAGTTGGAATTTATTTTGGAAAATTGTCCATTTCTGCTAACATTGAACATATTCAATCATTCTTACCTAAAAAATATACTGGATATATAATATATTTGGATATATAATTTATCCAAATGCACACCAGAAGACAGGCAAAGAATACTTATGGAGACATTGGCCAGATTAGCTAAAACTATCAAGACTCAAAATATCAACATTAGAAGGGAAAGATACAGTGGTATGTTTATACTGAAATACTATATGACAATGAAAAATACCACACACAAAAATTACAAAGGGGTCCCACATATATGATGCTGAATGAAAGAAACCGGACACAAGATTAAATACTTTAAGTTTCCATTTATAGGATGCTCAAAACCAGCAAACTAATCTTAGATGACAAAAGGCAGAATAAATAGTGTCATTTCAAGGGACAGTGGTTAGATTGTAGGTTCTGAATGGTGGTTAGATTAAGCTGTACATTCAAGAATTGCATACCTTATGCGTACTATATTCCAATAAAAATAAGTTTAAAACTAATATGCCAGCTGTTGGAAAGAGTTTCCATATTTGGGGTGAAAAAAATGGGTCAAGGAAGAATGAAGAGGGAATTCCATTCATTTACTCCATCCTTTTGCCTCTCATTCTCTTTCCTAAATTCAGAGTTCCAGGGCCTTACTAGCCCAGCCCCTGAATTCTGAGGTTCGCAAACTGTCTGGGGCTCCTCCCGCTCGGAGGCGGGTAAGACTGTAACTATGTAGGGGCGCAGAGTGAGAGGAATCAGATCCCCTCCAATTCCACACGCGACAGCAGGAACTGCAGAAAGTGCCAGCCGCCCCTCCGCTGGTTCCCCCGGGTTTCAGTTGCGCTTCGTTGGGCAGCTACGGGATCACTTCCTCGCCTCCCCGGGAACTGTCCAGCAGGTACTTTTATTAATTCCGGAGGGATAAATCTTTGTTCACTAAAGGACTGTTTTCCGCTAGCTGTAAAGGAAATAAACCACTGAGGATTAGCACAAAGACGCAACTGCTTTGCCTTTCTCCTTTCTTTCCTCCTCTTTCTTTCTTTCTTTCTTTCTTTCTTTCTTTCTTTCTTTCTTTCTTTCTTTCTTTCTTTTTTATTTGGAGCCAGCAGGCGCCAGTGTGCCCCTTCCAGAGATGAAGCCCCAGAGCGTGGGCAGACTCCTCACCAAGTCCCGGGCCTCTCTGGGATGCGGGGCGGTGTGACCACTAGCCCCCCCCAGGCGGGGAACCTGTCCCTGCGAGAGGGACATTGATTAAGCCCAGGTGTGTGCTACACTTCAGGGCACCTGGGCGCATGAAACTCCAGCGGACTGTCCTGGGAAGGAGACCATGCCCCCCAAGGCGCTTTGCAACCTCTCGGAGGCCGCGGGCGAGAATCAGAGCTGCTGGGTCCCGGGGGCGTCCGGCCGCGACTTGCTCCCCGCCTCCGACGGGACCGGCGCCAAGTTCGCGATCCGCTGCGTGATCCCGTCCCTCTACCTGCTCATCATCGCCGTGGGCTTGCTGGGCAACATCATGCTGGTGAAGATCTTCATCACCACCAGCGCCATGAGGAGCGTCCCCAACATCTTCATCTCTAACCTGGCCGCCGGGGACTTGCTGCTGCTGCTCACCTGCGTCCCGGTGGACGCGTCGCGCTACTTCTTTGACGAGTGGGTGTTCGGGGCGGTGGGCTGCAAACTGATCCCCGTCATCCAGCTCACCTCCGTGGGGGTTTCCGTGTTCACTCTCACTGCCCTCAGCGCCGACAGGTAAGGGCGCAGGTAGTGGCGATGAGGCCTGGGAAAGAGGTGGAAGAGGGTAAGGAGCGCTCCTGGGGGGAAAAGGGAGTTTGGAAAGTCTGGGGATGGGCAAGGAGTGAAGGAGAGAGAGTGCATCTGGGATTTGGAATGAAAGGGGTTAAAACGGACCGAGCTGTGAAGCCTGAAAAAAAAAAAAAAAAAGAAGAAGAAGAAGAAGAAAATCATTACTTTTAAAATAATTAACATTGCGTTAGTTTGATAGTAGTTTTTTTTTTTTTTTTTAATTCTTATTTATGATAGTCACACACACACACAGAGAGAGGCAGAGACACAGGCAGAGGGAGAAGCAGGCTCCATGCACCGGGAGCCCGACGTGGGTCTCCAGGATCGCGCCCTGGGCCAAAGGCAGGCGCCAAACCACTGCGCCACCCAGGGATCCCCTTGACAGTAGTTTTAAGGGTGGCTCAGCAGTTGAGCATCTGCCTTCAGCTCAGGTCGATCCCAGGTCTGGGGACTGAGTCCCGCATGGGGCCCCCTGCCAGGAGCCTGCTTCTCCTTCTGCCTGTGTCTCTGTGTCTCTCATGAACAAATAAGTACAATCTTAAAAAAACAAACAAACAAACAAAAAAGGAGTTTTAAAATGGCATATCCTAGGGATCCCTGGGTGGCGCAGCGGTTTGGCTCCTGCCTTTGGCCCAGGGTGCGATCCTGGAGACCCGGGATCGAATCCCACGTCGGGCTCCCGGTGCATGGAGCCTGCTTCTCCCTCTGCCTGTGTCTCTGCCTCTCTCTCTCTCTCTCTGTGACTATCATAAATAAATTAAAAAAAATTAAAAAAAAAGTTTAAAAAAAAATAAAATAAAATGGCATATCCTAGTCTTCCTCCTCCCCTGCACACACTTTGGGAATCTTTATTATTTACTTCATAGAAAAGCTACAGAATAATTGGACAACAGTGCAACTGTCATGTAGAGGTTTTTCTTGTGTGCCAAAAGTTTGGAAGTGCAGTTCCTTATTCAGTATTTTAGTAACATGATAGGTAAGAATGTCTGAATTAATATTAGGGAAATGTTTAATTTTGAAGTTTTTTTTTTCAAATATAGGGAAATACCATTTACACATATTAACTAAATTCTGTTTTATTTGAAGTCAAACAACTACAATAGTAAGTGCTCTTCAGATAGATGACTGCACATTCTTGTTTTAATACTTCAAGTTAAGTGACACCCCCCCCCAACAGGTAGGTACCAAATTTTAGTGTCCTAAGATGCTGTAAAAATACATTTTTGATATCAAATCTGCTTTTCACATATTTCAAAGGTGGGGAAGTGTCCATTATTCTACCTTAGCAGATCAGCTAAGTTCAACTATGTCATTTTCCAGGCGAAGATATTGAGGCACAGGGGATGTAAGTCCCTCTGGCAGAGCAGAGAAGAGAATCCAGGTCTGCTGACTCCTGGTCCAAAGGTCTCAGTCTCTCTATAATCATGCTTTCAGGCATTTAAGCAGGAGGAATGTCTGGGTGGGAGTGGGGACAAAATGTCCAATTAGGCAACTGTGCATAGAGACCTGGTCTAATTCCCTTGAGGATGGGGTATGGACTTAAGCTATTTAGATAAACAATTGAACTTGGGTGATTAAGGAGGTGTTCACTCTCCTCTTTTTCAATTTACATGTTGTTATTAATGGAAAATGAGTCCATCTAAATTTCCTGGTATTTGCAATAATATCCTTCCATTACTCTGACATTGAAATGTTATTCTTCATTGAAGGAAAGACAACAATTACCAGCGAGTTGAGAACTTCTGCCTTTTTAAACCTAATATTGACTTTTTGGTTTGTGTCATAGTCTCTCTAAAACCACTTTCCTATAAAAACGGGTGCCTTTGGGTAAATTATGCACCTCATCTTGCTACTATGACACCATTTCTATTACCTTTTATGAAGTTTTCTTTGAATCCTAGATTAAATGTGACTTTTTAGTTTAGCTGACCTCCTTTATAGGATCCATTTTAATTAGAAAGTTAAAAAATTCTACTTAATGATTAGAATGGAACTTAATGAATAATTATCACTACAATAGTTAAAATTACTATCATTGTGCTTTTATCAGTAGTAAGATCCGGGGCTTGAGTTTATTTCATGCCATTTTTCTCACTCTGTTATCAGGGAGACCCACAGGTAAGTTCGCTCTGACCAAGCTGACAGAACATGCTATACCTTATGTATTTACTGACTTTTTCAGTTTGTTATGTGTGTCATGTACTTTGTAAATGCACCGCAGACAACGTAATAATAAGGATAAAAAAAGGTGGGTGGCCTCTTCTACTTGGTCCAGATTCTACTCCTGCCTATTAGTGTGTGTTTTAGAAATAGAAATTGAAGAATTGGAATCACTGGTGGTGAAATGACCCACTACATTCCAATATTCAGTTGAAATGGTTTGGAAATGTTTTGCTGTATATTATCTACACTTCTATTTTTCTTCCAGAACACAGTAATCAACTGTTGATAAGTACTTGATCGCCTCACATTCTGTCTAACCAATGTTTTGATATCCTGTGAATTTGGGAACAAGTAGAAGACTAATCACCCTTAGAATTGTGCCTTTTCTGTGTAAATTTATTACCCTCACAACACTAGTAAGTAGGCATTAATATTGTTACCATTTTAAAGTTAAGAAAACTAAGTCTTGAAATAAAGCAACATTTTCATGACCTCACAATGATGGAGTCAGCATTTGAGCTCAGTTCAAAGACCATACTCTTCACCATTAAGCAGCATTATTGTTTTCCTAAGTGTAAGAAAGTATTAATGATTTTTCCTACTTAATGGTAGACTAAAAAGTTCAGTTTGAAATAAAGAACCCAAGAGTAAAAAAGGAAAAATGGTTGCAAAAGTTGATTCATTAGAGTCAACAAAAGGAAAGAAAACCATAAAATGTGATTGCAAGATAAAAGAAACATCTCGAAATCAAAATTAAGTAGTAGTTGTAGCAATAGGAAAACTAAAACAACACACACATACACACACAAAAAACCCCCAAAACCCTGTTAGTAGAGTTTTTAAACAACAAATTCATTTGTTAAACCAAATATCCTATTTTCATGAGATAGCTTAAATTTCTTTGCTTAAGAAAATAGAGATTTAGAAGTAGAGATCACAGTAATGTAGAAAAGAAACAGAAGATAATTCTCTTTCAGAAAGCGTATCCCAATGTGATGTGGACTTCAGTGTTTTAGAACATTGATGACAGAATCACTGGAAAGCAGAGACTGAAATAAGAAATATGATTTTCATGAATCTGCCTTGAGACCTAAATCACCTTTTTCAATGTGTTCAGTACTGTATCTGTTAGGTTCAAATATGACCAAAAGGTAGTGTGGATGACACTTTTGGCACTTGAAATTATTAATCCTTGGCTTTCCAAACTTTTTCGAGAAGTTTCAACTGATACATTCTTAGAAAAGGTCATTTGTGTTTACTGTAGATGTGCCTCAGAGGCGTGTCATAACCAGAGTAGGAGGAGGAGATACAGGGCATGAGATGGTGAGAGTGTTGACCTCAATTTGTTGTCTATTTTTATCTTGTTTTTTTTTTTTTTTTTTTGATTTTGAAAATGTACTTGTTTGCTTGCTCACATTAAATAGCTAATTACAGGCACTTGTGTATTCTCTGAGGTATTATGTTTCTAACAGTTTTACGCGTGCGCGCACACATACACACACACACTCTCTCACATGTGTGCTATGATACTGAATAGGTGGAGTCCCATAAACATACTTTGTGGTTGGCATGATAGATCTCTCCTTCACTATTTATTACAGTAGTTTCATTTTCAGGCTTAGAATATCATTTCTTTGATTCATGAAGACCTTTCACCCTCTAAAAGCCCCTAATTAAAATGCAAATAACCTTTAAGAATGGGTTCTTCTTTTTTCCTTTACAGGAATAAAATTCTCAGATTCCTGGTGCTGAACTGTAAAATTTATAATTTTATGTATTTACAAATGTAAAACTAGGTGTTAATTCATATTCTTTTTAATGTAACTGTTAATTAAAATGCATTTATAAACTCAATATTAAAAATCTATAAGATAATAAGAGTGAAATTAATATTAATTTAAGGTATGGATTATGTTTTTTTTCTGATATTAAATAGACAATGCTGGATTGGATGCAAAAATACCTTTGCACCAAATCTGAATAAAGTGCTAATATAGTAATGATTTCAAGCTTTTGTTTGCCAATTAGGATAATGAGATTTAATTCCATAACTGAGCTAATTTTGTTAGGTATGAACCTTGAATCATTAGCCTTATCTGGATATTATACCAATGAAAACATATTCTCTTCAGTACAATTATTTGCTAAAATACTGAAACAGATCAAATGTAGGACCTGGATCTAACACTCCTTAGCTGTCAGAAACATTTTTTGGTCAGTCTCAGTCCAGTGATGGGAGGGAATGCCATAATCTGTTTGCTGAGTTTTCGCCAAAACTCCTGATCAAAGCTCAGGTACTGATTAACCAACTGGCCCCAACTGGAGATGCTTTCTTTGGTCTGGACCCCTGGATAGTATGTTTGGAAATCTTTGCTTCTCTGTGCTGACATTAGCACTTAAGAGAGTGTTTCTAAACTCTTCTGGAGAGTTCAGGCTGGCTATACCTCACTAAGAGAATACTTCCCACTCCCCCTATAGATAACCCATTTTACCAGAGTAAGGACTTCTTTATTTTCAACTTGCCCCAAAAGAATTTAAAAGAGCTTATAAATAAAGATCCAAACAAAATACAACAAAAAAAAGAAAGGAAGGAAACTCAGGTAGCGGAAAAATAAAAGTTGAAGACAATAAGGTGGCTTATACTATCACCAAATGTGAGTCACATGCTTGTGAACAATTTTTCCATAAGAAGGGCTCAGTGTTATTTTTATGTAGTCATAAAACAAGATAAATTATAACCTGCACTTAATTTGTTTTTAATTTGAATTCGTATGTTTTTTTGGTTAAACAAAAGTTGACTCCAATAAGTCTGATATCTTTTGCTCACTAGTCTCAAATGCTTCCAGCTTATGTCCTTTTTCCTTCTCTTTAGAAGGATTCTTGCACATTGGGGGTGCTGTATAATTTTTACAATATTCACACTAATGCCATCATTTATATATTATCTTATAGTTTTTGAAGATTATTCATCCACCTTGATTTGAAACCTTTAGGACACACTATAAATAAGGAGGGGATATACTACGCATGTCAGTGTGAGTCCTGTTATCTATTGGTTCAAATGTTCTAGTTGGAGAAGATGATAAAATAGTGCAAAACACATGCTCAGAAGGCAATATTTTCTTCATTTGCAAAAGAATAATGTCTTCTACTGCAGAGCTGAGGCATTATAGATAGGATCCTATTATTTTCCTACCTGGCTATTGAGCAAAGACCAAAAGAGGAGAAGGGACACTAGAATCGTTAAGGCAGGGATCCCTGGGTGGCGCAGCGGTTTGGCGCCTGCCTTTGGCCCAGGGCGCGATCCTGGAGACCCGGGATCGAATCCCACGTCAGGCTCCCGGTGCATGGAGCCTGCTTCTCCCTCTGCCTGTGTCTCTGCCTCTCTCTCTCCTTCTCTCTGTGTGTGTGACTATCATAAATAAATAAAATTAAAAAAAAAAAAAAAAGAATCGTTAAGGCAGCTGGATGGTGAGTTCTGTCTCTGAGGCTCTATCTATTGCTCTACTCAATGTTGCAATGTCTCAGACAAGGCTTTCAGTTAATAATATATGCTGATTCTATTTGGCCCACTTCTCGGTGGAAACAAAGACTCTCTAAGATGTACCTGTCAGTCTTTTGCCTGTGATACTACAATTAACTAGGGGTCCATCTGGTCTGCCTGAGCCAGGAGGTCAGACAGTTGACATTCAACACTTTCCTTGTTAGTTGTCCCAGCAGTACAGTTCCTGTTGTGTGTCTCAAGAACAAAAATAACAATTTCTTCGGTTCTTCTAGTTGCTGATTCCTCAGAAGGGTTGACCAGTCTCCAAGGTCTTGAAAATTTTTAATTCTGTTTTTATTTTCTCGTTCTCAACAAGTTCTTTTTAAAAAAATAAAATTTGAGTATAGTTGACATACAATGTTATGTTAGTTTCAGGTGTATAACATAGTAAGTCAACTTCTCTATGTATTATGCTATGCTCGCCACAAGTGTAGCTACCATCTGTCACTGTGCAACACTATTATAATAACATTGATTAAATTCTCTATGCTGTTTCTCTTATTCTCGTGATATTCATTGGATAACTGGAAGCCTGAATCTCCCACCCTCCTTCATCCATTTTGCTATCCCCTCACCTCCCTTCCCTTTGGTAGCCACCAACTCATTCTCTGTATTTGTACATCTGATTCTCTTTTATTATTATTATTCGTTTGTTTTGTTTTTCAGGATTCATACATGAAAAAAATCACATGGTATTTGTTTTTCTCGATCTGACTTATTTCACTTAGCGTGATACCCTTTACGTCCATCTGCGTTGTCACAAATGGCATGATCTCGTCCTTTATTGTGGTTGTATAATAGTTCATTCAATAAGTTCTAACTTAAAATCTTTTAGTTAATCCTTACTTGTTTATTTATTGTATTTCTGGAAAAACTGATGTTGATATGAGGTGTAGATGATTCTCTTCTGGAAGGAGTTGATCCAATATTCAGTACAAAATAGTTATATACTATGTGCATTTACTTTCCATTATTATTTCTACTTTTGAATTAGTATGTAGGTTTCAGATAATATTTATGTAATCAGTAAATTTTTTCAGCTCTAGGAAAACTCCAACCACATCCCAAATATACTGACAACTGATATTCGGAAAGTTCATATGTTTATTTTCTACACAATAAGATATATATTCATTACATTTCCTTTTTTTATTGTTTGTTGTTTTGTTCCTGAATTCTCATTTGTTTCTGTATGATAAAAATTATTTTCAATTTTAATTCAGGATCCAAAGTGATGAACCAGCTTGATATTGCTAGGTTCAAACTCAATGAGCTGTCTCTTAACTTATTGTTTTAATTATTGATACAAAATATTCATTGTTATTAGGTTCACAGCCTACCTTTGCGAATGTCACTGATTTACTGAGGTTCTGGCAGTATTTTCTATTTCCAGTTAGTCATAGATCTTCAAGGGGAACAAGAATAAATGTTAACCATTTATTTATCCCTAACCCTTCCCTTGATTCATCTGTTTGCCACTAGGTTTTGATTTTTTTCTTCTGCAGATTTTCATTAAGAATATTTTTTAAACTTTCAATATAAATCCCCTTTACTTTTATTATTTGTGGAAATTTGGGTGGAATATTTTGAGAATGAAAATTTTAATAATTGTTATTTAATTTAAATTAATTTTTGGAAGAGAATCACATTTTAAGAGACAGCCAAGCATTAAACATCTCATAAGAAGTAGTTTTAGATTATGAGAGCATAACCTGGAGGTGACTATAGGTATTTACATTGATTTGATGAAAATGTAGTTTTTAGAGATGACTTTAAAAATATGAAATATTACTTGCTAGTACTATTGAGGCTTAGTTACTCTCATAAAAATGATTGTTATAATTGAGAAAATGTGATTACAGACATAAGTCTTTTAAAAAAATTCATTTATTTATTCATGAGAGATACACAGAGAGAGCAGAGACACAGCAGAGGGAGAAGCAAGCTCCATGTAGGGAGCCCGACGTGGGACTCAATCCCAGGTCCCCAGGATCATGCCCTGGGCGTGAAGGCAGGCGCTAAACCGCTGAGCTACCTGGGAATCCCGTCTTTTCACTTAAAAATACCACTGGCTTTAAAAGGACAAGGAAGTCAAATTTCTATAAATGAGTAGAATAGATAATACACTTTCAGCTGCATTCTCTGCAATGTTCCATAAATTGAAAATATATAGACTCTGAAGTCACAAGATAGTCTTGTGTGAATCCTGAGTCATCTGCCTGCTGGCTCTGTGATCATTTCAACATCACTTAATTCCTTAATTTCAATGAACTTTTCTGCAAAATGGGTACTTTAATCAATTTTACTGCACAGGATTATTTTCTCAAATGACAATGTGAAAACATTTCTAAACAGTATGTTGCTGTGTAACTACTTATACTGTGTCTACTATGTATCAGGATAACAAATGACCCTTTCATTCAAGCCAATTTTTATTCACATTTGCAGTTACTTTTTAGATAATAGGCATTGAAGTGGAAAACAAAATAAGCCTATTGTAAAAATTAATGAAAATGAGCTCTCTACCTTCTATAGGCCTTCTCTAATTCCTTTAATCTTAGACTGGCTAGTTCTAACCTGTTGCCTTCAACACCATGATTTGTCATTGTCATTCTCCTTGTGACACCTTCATGTGTCATTTAAGTCATATACTTTAATGGGTTAAGAACAAAGTGATTTAGTGGAGGGGAGTAAAGAACAAATGGAATTGCTGAGCCCTCTGTAATCAAATTTGGTATTTCTCATCCTTTCCAAAGTGACATCCCACTTACTACATTATTTTTAAAAGATTATCGTTATAGACATTCTGTTCTATAATCATGAACAGATACTTTTAAATAATAAATTTAGTAATTTTAGTCACAATAAGTTTTATCGCTATAAGCTATAAATACTTTTAAAATATGATGTTCAGCACCTGGGTGTCTTAGACAGTTAAGTGACTGACTCTTGTATTCAGCTTAGCTCATGATCCTGGGACAGAGCCCCGTGTCAGGCTCCATGCTCAGTGGGGAGTTGGCTTGAGGATTCTCTCTCTCCCCCACCCTCTGCCCCTTCCCTGGTTCACACACACTCTTTCTCTAAAATAAATAAACAGATCTTAAAGAAAAATCATGTGACATATTGTATAGGTCAGGCATGTAATTTTTAATGCTGAACTTTTGCTGGATTCCAGATACTCTCCACTGCTGAATGTGTGTCCTTTGCACCAGACAAGCTCACAGGGGTCTTGTAGAAAGATGCTTATCGCCACAATCAATCTTCTTAAAAGGTGGTTTCTAAACCTGGTTTGTATTCAGAATCATTTGAAAATCTTAGTAAAATGCAGAACCACATTTTACATCCTAGAGACTCTGTGCCAGTGAATCTGAGGAAAAACCTACTCCTCTATCTGTTTTCAGCTCTATATGATTCCAAATTGAATCCAGCTTGGGCATCACTAGACTAGACTGAGTATCCATCTCTGACATTCATTCTAACCTTAACCTAATATTCAACGACCATCCTAGTCCACCAAAACTGCTTTTACTAAGTAATCTCCTGGCCGCTCAGATCACATTTCCTTATCAGTTCAACAAACATTCATTGAGGAATGGTTATGGGTCAAGCATTATGTTATGTACTTTAGATAGATTAGTAAGCAAAAGGAGGTTTTCATTTTCATTTTTGTTTTCAGGGAGTATTTGACACAGAGGTCTATACGTTTTTTTTGAAATTTTCTCTTTCTCTCTTGCTTTCATGATACCTTTCTCTCCTTTGTCAGATTGATCACATTTAAACTCTTTGTTGGCCTCTGATAAATGAAAGTATGATAAGCCAAAAGAGAGAGAGAGAGAGAGAGAGAGAGAGATGATAGAAGAAACTGGATAATGTAACTAGTAGGTTTACAGAAATGTGTAGATGGAGATTTTGAGATACTGAGATGACTTTAAGTGAGCTAAAATGATCCAATTTTCATGATATATTTTGTAATATGATTATATTTCATTAACTATTTTAAATTTAGACTATACACAGATATGGTAAGTGCAAGGTTCAAAACAGAAATTAATGAAGAAGCATATCTATTTATTGATATTTAGTACATGAATGATGATTATGTTTTTAGTTCCTTTTGATTATTTTCTAGTTTTCAATGAGGAATACCTTTCTGAGACAATCTGAAAGAAAAAAAAAAGATAACTTTCACACATATGTATTATGCTACTAAATTTAATGAGATGGTTTGTACGTTGAGAGACTATCATTCTTACATTTTTATAAATATTTGAAAGAAGGATGATTAAGCATGTCCATATTAATTTGCACTATATTGTTTGACTTTTTATCCTTTCAAAGATGTACAGGAAACATTAATGTAAAGTTTATTATTTGGCAAGTATAAGTGATATGTAAGTACTAATAATGGCACTTCAGTGATCTCTTGTTTTCTTTTTCATTTTTTTAAAAGATTTTATTTATTTATGAGAGACACAGAGAGAGAGGCATAGACACAGGCAGAGGGAGAAGCAGGCTCCATGCCGGGAGCCCAACATGAGACTTGATCCCGGGTCTCCGGGATCAACGCCCTGAGCTGAAGGTGGCCCTAAACCCCTGAGCCACCCGGGCTGCACCCTCTCTTGTTTTAAACTGCAATTTCTGGCTTTATTGAATTGTTGATATTCCCTTTTCTGTCAAGTTTGTATCCTTTAGGGGAAGATCCAAAGTCTATTTCCATTTCTTGCAGGGTATGACCAAGAATCATTCCAGTTGAAAAGGCTTCTCTACCCATGTCTTACACTCCTACTAGGTTTTTTTCTCCTAAATTAAGAATTCTAGATTGGTTGCTATCTTTACTGTGGCAATCTTATCAGAATGAAAAAGTTACAGCTTTCATTTCTCTTCGCAGTTTCCTTAACATAATTTATGTTTATGTGGTTAGATATGGGGTAGAATAAAGGCGTGGGGAGTGATGTTTCCTTCCCTTTTAAATCCACAAAGGAAAGACCAGAATATTCTTTGAGATTTCTGACAATCTAACAAAGAAAGGCTACTTAATTGTTTAATTTTTAGTATTCATCACCCCCTAAAACTTCTCTACTCTTTTCCCATCTCCTCCCTTTACAAAAGAATTTACCATCAGCTTTGTAAACTTTAATCTTAAATATGAATTGGCTGGTGGTAGATATCTAACTTTTGGGGAGAAATTCCAACATAAAGAAACCAAATAAATAAACCTCTTTGAAGGTATTAGTTGTTCTTTTTGTTTGTTTAAAATCTGCTTTAATTGTATTTCCATGAATTCCAAGAACAGCATCACAACTAATGTGTAAAAAAAAAAAAAAAAAAAAAAAAAAAAAAAGCAGAGAGGGACACCTGAACATGTAAAAAGAAAAAATGGATCCACAGTGAAAATAATGTATATTGGTACTAAACTTCAGTTACTGGACTCTGTGAAGGGAATAGGCTTCTTCTAAGTAGTTATTCGCTTGGATTTTATTGTGAGAAAAAGGATTTTTTTCCCTTGAAACTTGAGAGAAGCTGTGCTACTATTGTTAACTATTACTGAAACTATACCAGAAAGAGAAGTAAAATTTCCTGAATTAGTTCTAGATATACAATAAGACATTATATATTTATAACATAAGAATAGGATGTTATGGAAAAGAGTGACTTGAAAACTAGAAAGAACTTCTAGAAATCAAAAATATGATAGCAGAGGTTTAAAAAATCAGAAGAAAGAGTGGAAGCTAAAGCTTATAAAGTATCTTAGGAGTAAAACAAAAAAAAGGTGGAGATGATCTTAATAAAGTAAAAGACTAAGAAAGAGGAATTGAGATTCAAATACTGGGACCCCAATTATTCGGCAAGGTGGCAAAAGAACATTGAAAAAAAAAAGGAAATACAGGAACATGAAAAATTATACAAACAAGAAAATAATCAAGTAGCAAATGTAGGTATATTAGAGACATGTGTAAGAAAGAAAATATATTTTGTTTAATTCTGTAGTGTGAGATACTTGTTTAGTTATAATAACAATATAGTGACTATTTTATAAACATTTAATATAGCATACTAAACCAGGAAGCTAGTAATGGGAGGAATAGAGGTAGTATAAGAGAAAATCTTCAACCTCCATAACAGGATGTCAAAAGCAAATGTCTATAATATTTATTTCAAGAAATAGTGGCAAAGATACATTTCTTAGATATACGGAGGTAATGACATGACATTGGTTCGTCCCAGCCAGGAGCAGGACCTGAAATGAAATTGAGGGTTTCTATTTTTCTTTATGGGCTCTTAGTGCACTCTGATGAAAAAGAAGAAAACAAAACAAAACAAAAATAACACCTCTTTGAATGTATTAATCTAATAAAAATTTTAAAGAAACAAAAAAAAATAGCTCATTCTAGTTACTTACTGTATTTCTTCTTTTAGCTTCTTAAGAACATGCAATTAAGCAGAATGAGGATGGAGCACATGTCTACTGTGTTCTGCGATATGCAAAGTCTGGGTAAAATAAATGCATTATGCATGCTACTTTATTTAATTTGGTGTCGAGGCCCTTTGTTGCTACTCCACTTTAAAATTTATGTTTCTTGTTATACATGGGAAGACTCTCTAGATAAAAATACGGACCTTCTCTTCTTGAGGGCCTGGGAATGACACTTTATGCAAGTCAGGAAGGAGAAGGAGAGGCTCCCTCAGGCTGGGAGCTGTTCCTCTCCTATAGGTGATGGGAAATATTTTTACAGAACCTCAGAAGACCTTACCCAGTTGTATGGTGCTTGAAATAGTCTGAGTTTTTTTAGAACACAAGACTAAATCAAACGTAAATAAGGAAAAGGTACAGAATCATAACAATTAGTATCTGCTAATTAGCAGGCACATCTGTTAATCAGGCATTTTATTTTTGTATAATCAAAGAATTTTGAGAGAAATGTTATAAATCCTCACCCTACAGATGAAGATCTTTTTTCTTCAGATGAAGATCTTAAGTGATTTTCCAAAAGGTATTAGAGATGAGACAAAGGTTCAGATTTGTTTGACTAAAATCACTTTTTATTCTATCTTGTTAACAACCTAGATATACTATAACAGAAATACTTTCAGAAAAATATAAATAATTTAATGTTCACTAACAATTTTTTTTTTTGCATTATTATTGCCTAAAAGCGTGTGAGTGATTTAGCTGTTTGGATTGGTCAAGCCCTTAAGTTCTGGAGTGTGTTTCCTTTCACCAGTATGATGGTATTATATAGGAAGAGAGGATTTCATGCGGTCTCAACATGAAATAAATTTGATCTGCGAAGACAGAATGTTATTTCATCTTCAGTTCTTTCAGCTCTTATGATCGAAACATGGCAAAAATCACCGTCTAGATAGTCTGTAAGTTTTACTAATGTCCTTAGGAATAAAAGTAGGAGACTCAAGCTCAAAAGCTAAAGGCAAGTATTAAGATAGAACTTAGTAAAATTACTTTGTAAACATTTTATATTTTAGAGTTATTGTCTATTCCCTGCAATTTCAGCAGTGATCTTTTTATGTTTTTTTGAAAATATAATGATTCCAACAAGAAATTCAGTAACTGATGCTGCTTTGTGGCATGTATGGATTTCGGAAAGAAAGAACTTGTGAAAGAGGTAAGCAAATCAATGCAATTTGAAGAATGACAGCTTAGAGTCTTTCCCTGCCTCTTCCCATCTTCTGTGCCAACAAGCAGTGGAGTGACTTGTAGACACACAGACGTCGGAGGCGCCAAGTATTCCATCCACTGCAAACCAGCTAGGGAATAATAGAGCATCAGCAAGTAGGATCTTCCTCCCTCCCTCCCTCCCTGGCTCTTCCTCTTTCCCTTTCCATTTGTCTACGAGAGTAATGTGGGGCGTGTTGTTTGCCAGGTACAGAGCCATCGTCAACCCCATGGACATGCAGACGTCCGGGGCGGTGCTGTGCACCTGCGCCAAGGCGCTGGGCATCTGGGCGCTCTCCGTGCTGCTGGCCGTCCCCGAAGCCGTGTTTTCCCAAGTGAAGCGCATCGATAGTTCCGAAAACGGCAACTTCACGGCGTG